>NW_017218475.1:0-11895 GCF_001704415.2 Capra hircus | reverse complement strand
CACTGCTTCGACTTGCACGGCGAGGATCGCGGTGGCGGCGAGGATCGCGGTGCAGAGGCGAGGATCGCGGTGTACGTGGGAGAGCCCTGTGGGAAAGCCTCGTCTGAAAGCCTCGAGGGAAAGCCACAGATCCCTTGATCCACGCGATGGGAAGCTTGACACTGCTGCTACAGCACGGGAGGAAAGCGCACGTGCATGCCCCCACTCGAGTCGAGGACTGACTACCCTGGGAGACTCCAGAAGTACCTCAAGATGCATGTCAGCCCTGGAGAGGAATCTTCAGGTTCTGGCCCCGACTCCACACAAGGTCTTAGGCCCTGGCATTGACGGGAGAGGAATAGTGACACGCCCTCTAGCAACTCGCATGGGGACTGGCCTTTACTGAGGTCACCAGAGCGGGTCCATGAGGTCCCGTCGTAAGTCGAGAGCACCTGCCGCAACTCGGTAAAATCCAGGAGGTTCTCCCCTCCAGGCGAGATGAGGCCCGTTTCCACTGAGGTGTCTCGAGGCTAATCACACGTGACCTCTGGAACTTCCAAAGAGTCTTTCACAGTCATGCTGCAACTCAAGAAGTTCCCCGACATACCCGTCTCCATTCAAGAGGAAGCACGAGGTCCCGGCCACATCCAGAGGAGCTCCGTTTCCGCCTCGTAGCTCGAGATGAGGGATCCTTTCCCTGCTTGGTCGGGAAAGAATTCCCGGCATTCCCATCGCATCTCAACGGGAGGCGCTCTCCAAAGGAAAGGGGAGAGGAACTGCAGGGTCGTGCCACCATTCCGAGACTCCCCGAGACGTCTCAGTCCATTCCACAGGAACTTGTTTTCCCTTCACTGCCTCGGCTTTCACGCCGAGGATCGACTCACACCACCGTGGCACGTGGGACAGCGCTGTGGGAAAGCCTCGTGGGAAAGACTCGACGGAAAGCCACAGACCCCTTGGTCCACGCAAGGGGAAGTGTGACACTGCTGCTACAGCATGGGAAGAAAGGGCACGCTCATGCCCCCACTCGAGACGAGGCCTCACTCCCTTGTGGAGACTCCAGAAGTACCCCAAAATCCATGTCAGTACTGGAGAGGAATCCTCAGGTTCCGGCCCCGACTCCACACAAGGTCTTAGGCCCCGGCATCGACGGGAGAGGAATCACGAGAGGCCCCCTAGGAACACGCATGATGACTGGCCTTTCCTGTGGCCGCCAGAGCGGGTCCCTGAAGTCCCCGTCGTAACTCGAGAGCACCTGCTGAAACTAGGGAATATCCAGGAGCCTCTCCATTCCAGGATACATGAGGCCCATTTCCGCTGAGGCATGTCGAGACTAACCACACCTAACCTCTGGAACTTCCAAAGGGTCCTTCACACCCTTGCTGCAACTCAAGAAGTTCCCCGACATACCCGTCTCCACTCGAGAGGAAGCACGAGAGTCCCGCCCATATCCAGAGGAGCCCCGTTTCCGCCTCCTAGCTCGAGAGAAGGGATCCTTTCCCTGCGTGGTCAGGGAAAGAATTCCCAGTGTTCCCGTCGCACCTCAAGAGGAGGCGCTCTCCACAGGAAAGGCGAGAGGAACTCCAGGGTCGTGCCACGATTCCCAGAGTTCCCCAGATGTTTCAGTCCATTCCAGGGAAACCTGTTTTCCCTGCACTGCCTTGACTTTTCAAGCCGAGGATCGACTCACACCACGGTGGCACGTGGGACAGCCCTGTGGGAAAGCCTCGTGGGAAAGCCTCGTGGGAAAGCCTCGAGGGAAAGCCACAGATGCCTTGATCCACGAGAAGGGAAGAGCGACACTGCTGCTACAGCTCGGGAGGAAAGCCCACGTGCATGCCCCCACTCGAGACGAGGACTGACTCCCCTGGGGAGACTCCAGAAGTACCCCATATCCATGTCAGCACTGGAGAGGAATCCTCAGGTTCCGGCACTGACTCCACACAAGGTCTTAGGCCCCGGCATCGACGGGAGATGAATCCCGAGAGGCCCCCGAGCAACTCGCTTGGGAACTGGCCTTTCCTGATGCCACCAGAGCGGGTCCCTGAGGTCCCCGTCGTAAGTCGAGAGCACCTGCCGCCAACTCGAGAAAATCCAGGAGGTTCTCCCCTCCAGGCGAGATGAGGCCCATTTCCGCTGAGGCGTCTCGAGGCTAATCACATCTAACATCTGGAACTTCCAAAGGGTCCTTCACACCCTTGCTGCAACTCAAGAAGTTCCCCGACATACCCGTCTCCACTCGAGAGGAAGCACGAGAGTCCCGCCCACATCCAGAGGAGCCCGTTTCCGCCTCCTAGCTCGAGAGGAGGGATCCTTTCCCTGCGTGGTGGGGAGAGAATTCCCCACGTTCCCGTCGCATCTCAAGAGGAGGCGCTCTCCACAGGAAAGGCGAGAGGAACTCCAGGGTCGTGCCACCATTCCCAGAGTCCCCGAGATGTCTCAGTCCATTCCAGGGAAACGTGTTTTCCCTGCCCTGCCTCCACTTTCAAGCCGAAGATCGACTCACACCACGCTGGCACGTGGGACAGCCCTGTGGGAAAGCCTCGTGGGAAAGCCTCGTGGGAAAGCCTCGTAGGAAAGCCTCGTGGGAAAGCCTCCAGGGAAAGCCACAGATCCCTTGATCCTCGCGAAGGGAAGCGATGACACTGCTGCTACAGCTTGGGAGGAAATCGCACGTGCATTCCCCCACACGAGACGAGGACTGACTCCTCTGGGGAGACTCCAGAAGTACCCCAAGATCCATGTCAGCACTGCAGAGGAATCCGAAGGTTCCGGCACCGACTCCACACAAGGTCTTAGGCCCCAGAATCAACGGGAGAGGAATCCCGAGAGACCACCGAGCAACGCGCATGGGGACTGGCCTTTCCTGAGGTCACCAGAGCGGGTCCCTGAGGTCCCTGTCGTAAGTCGATAGCACCTGCCGCAACTCGAGAAAATCCAGGAGGTTCTCCCCTACAGGCGAGATGAGGCCCATTTCATCTGAGGCGTCTCGAGGCTAATCAAACCTAACCTCTGGAACTTCCAAAGGCTCCTTCACACCCATGCTGCAACTCAAGAAGTTCCCCGACATACCCGTCTCCACTCGAGAGGAAACACGAGAGTCCCGCCCACATCCAGAGGAGCCCCGTTTCGGCCTCATAGCTCGACTGGACGGATCCTTTCCCTTCGTGGTCGGGAAAGAATTCCCGGCGTTCCCGTGCCATCTCAAGAGAAGGGGCTGTCCACAGGAAAGGCGAGAGGAACTCCAGAGTCATGCCACCATTCCCAGAGTCCCCCAGATGCCTCAGTCCATTGCAGGGAAAACTGTTTTCCATGCACTGCCTCGACTTTCAAGCCGAGGATCGGCTGACTCCACGGTGGCACGTGGGACAGCCCTGTGGGAAAGCCTCGTGTGAAAGCCTCATGGGAAAGCCCCGAGGGAAACCACTGATCCCTTGATCCACGGGAGGGGAAGCGTGACACTGCTGCTGCAGTTCGGGAGGAAAGCGCAGGTGCATGCCCCTACTTGAGACGAGGACTGACTCCCCTGGGGAGACTGCAGAGGTACCCCAAGATCCATGCCAGCACTAGAGAGGAATCCTTACGTTCCGGCTCCGACATCCACACAAGGTCTTAAGCCCCGGCATGGACGGCAGAGAAATCCCGAGAGACCCCGAGCAACTCGCATGGGGACTGGCCTTTCCTGAGGCCACCAGAGCGGGTCCCTGAGGTCCCCGTCGTAAGACGAGAGCACCTGCCGCAACTAGAAACAATCCAGGAGGTTGTCCCCTCGAGGCGAGATGAGGTCCATTTCTGCTGAGGCGTCTCGAGGCTAATCACACCTAACCTCTGGAACTTCCAAAGGGTCCTTCACACCCTTGCTGCAATTCAAGAAGTTCCCCGACATTCCCGTCTCCAGTCGAGAGGAAGCACGAGACTCCCGCCCACATCCAGAGGAGCCCTGTTTCCGCCTCCTAGCTCGAGAGGAGGGATCCTTTCCCTGCGTGGTCGGGAAAGAATTCCCGGCGTTCCCGTCGCATCTCAAAAAAGGTGCTCTCCACAGGAAAGGCGAGAGGAACTCCCGGGTCTTGCCACCATTCCCAGAGTCCCGCAGATGTCTCAGTCCATTCCAGGGAAAACTGTTTTCCCTCGATTACCGCGACTTTCAAGCCGAGGATCGACTCACACCACGGTGGCACGTGGGACATCCCTGGGGGAAAGTCTCCTGGGAAAGCCTCGTGGGAGAGCCTCAAGAGAAAGGCAAAGATCACTTGATCCACGCGACGGGAAGCGTGACACTGCTGCTAGAGCTCGGGAGGAAAGCGCACGTGCATGCCCCACTCGAGACGAGGACTGACTCCCTGTGGGGACACTCCAGAAGTACCCCAAGATCCATATCAGCACTGGAGAGGAATCCTCAGGTTCTGGCACCGACTCCACACAAGGTCTTAGGCCCCGGCATCGACGGGAGAGGAATCCCAAGAGGCCCCAGAGCAACTCGCATGGGGACTGTCCTTTCCTGAGGCCACCAGAGCGTGTCCCTAAGGGGCCCGTCGTAAGTCGAGAGCACCTGCTGCAACTCGAGAAAATCCAGGAGGTTCTCCCCTCCAAGCGAGATGAGGCCCATTTCCGCTGAGGCGTCTCGAGGCTAATCTCACCTAACCTCTGGAACTTCCAAAGGGTCTTTCACACCCTTGCTGCAACTCAACAAGTTCCTCGACATACCCATCTCCAGTCGAGAGGAAGAACGAGAGTCCCGCCCACATCCAGAGGAGCCCAGTTTCCGCCGCATAGCTCGAGAGGTGGGATCCTTTCCCTGCGTGGTCGGGAAAGAATTCCCGGCCTTCCCGTCGCATCTCCAGAGGAGGCGCTCTCAACAGGAAAAGGCGAGAGGAACTCCTGGGTCTTGCCACCATTCCCAGAGTCCTGCAGATGTCTAAGTCCATTCCAGGGAAATCTGTTTTCCCTCGATTGCCGCGACTTTCAAGCCGAGGATCGACTCACACCACGGTGGCACGTGGGACAGCCCTGTGGGAAAGCCTCCTGGGAAAGCCTCGTGGGAGAGCCACAAGGGAAAGGCACAGATCCCTTGATCCAGGCGAAGGGAAGCGTGACACTGCTGCTACAGCTCGGGAGGGAAGCGCACGTGCATGCCCCCACTCGAGACGAGGACTGACTCCCCTGGGTAGACTCCAGAAATACCCCAAGATCCATGTCAGCACTGGAGAGGAATCCTCAGGTTCCGGCACCATCTCCACACAAGTTTTATGCCCCGGCATCGACGGGAGAAGAATCCCGAGAGGAGTCCGAGCAACTCGCATGGGGACTGGCCTTTCCTGAGGCCACCAGAGCGGGTCCCTGAGGACCCCGTCGTAAGTCGAAAGCACCTGCCAAAACTCGAGAAAATCCAGGAGGTTCTCCCCTCTAGGCGAGATGAGGCCTATTTCCGCTTAGGCGTCTCGAGGCTAATCACACCTAACCTTTGGAACTTCCAAAGGACCCTTCACACCCTTGCTGCAACTCAAGAAGTTCCCCGACATACTCGTCTCCACTCGAGAAGAAGCACCAGAGACCCGCCCACATCCAGAGGAGCCCCGTTTCCGCCTCCTAGCTCGAGAGGAGGGATCCTTTCCCTGCGTGGTCGGGAAAGAATTCCCGGCGTTCCTGTCGCATCCCAAGAGGAGGCGCTCTCCACAGGAAAGGCGAGAGGAACTCCAGGGTCGTGCCACCATTCCCAGAGTCCCCCAGATGTCTCAGTCCATTTCAGGGAAACCTGATTTCCCTGCACTGCCTCGAATTTCTAGCCGAGGATCGACTCACACCACGATGGCACGTGGGACAGCCCTGTGGGAAAGCCTCGTGGGAAAGCCTCGAGTGAAAGCCACAGATCCCTTGATCCACGCGAAGGGAAGCGTTGCACTGCTGCTACATCTCGGGAGGAAAGCGCACGTTCATGCCCCCACACAAGACGACGACTAACTCCCCTGGGAGACTCTAGAAGTACCCCAAGATCCATGTCAGCACTGGAGAGGAAACCTCAGGTTTCGGCACCGACTCCACACAGGGTCTTAGGCCCCGGCATCGACGGGAAAGGAATCCCGAGAGGCCCCAGAGCAACTCGCATGGGGACTGGCCTTTCCTGAGGCCACCAGAGCGGGTCCCTGAGGTCCCCGTAGTAAGTCAAGAGCACCTGCCGCAACTCGAGAAAATCCAGGAGGTTCTCCCCTCCAGGCGAGATGAGGCCCTTTTCCTCTGAGGCGTCTCGAAGCTAACCATACCTAACATCTGGAACTTCCAAAGGGTCCTTCACACCCTTGCTGCAACTGAAGAAGTTCCCCGACATACCTGACTCCACTCGAGAGGAAGCACGAGAATCCCGCCCACATCCAGAGGAGCCCCGTTTCCGCCTCATACCTCGAGGTCAGGTATCCTTTCCCTGCATGTTCGTGAAAGAATTCCCGGTGTTCCCGTCGCATCTCATGAGGAGGCGCTCTCCACAGGAAAGGCGGAGGAACTCCAGGGTCGTGCCACCATTCCAAGAGTCCCCCAGATATCTCAGTCTGCCGGGGTCCAGCCCCGCTGGATCCAGGGAATTCGACGGATGGACGGCGTTGTCGTGGAAAGTCTTTTTTATTTATTAATGTAAGATTAGATTAAGAAATTATAGTGTAGTAAGAAGATTAACTGGAAGAAAAGGGCTGAATAGCTTGGTTTACGTGGAAGGCCAATAAAATTCCAGACAAGGAATTTTCACCATCTACGTTGGGCCACCAGCCCCTGCTTGAATATCTAAGGGTGCCACACCTTAAGCTCCCTTTCGTGCAGGTCTTAACAGCCAGGCAAGTAAGTAGACCTGGCGAGCCTCCGCGCCCCTGGTGGTGATTCAGCCTGAAGTTAAAGTAAAAAGCAGAGAGAAGGAAAGGGAGAGAAGAAGAAAGAGAGAAAAAGACACGGGGGGAGCCTGAGTCTCAAGAAACCAGGCCGAGAGACTAGTTCGAGAAACTGGTCCGAGAAACTGGCCCCATCCTTTATTGTTCATAAAGCCTTTTATACTTTTGATAAAACATGGAGTTCAATGGGTAACACAAAATTATGTAGCGTTCGCACCCCAGACTCTTTCTGTACATCATTTTGTATACAAAAGGTCTCTGGTGATTTACATTATCTTCTGGCCAAGAGGCTTGTTAAACACTTTTTGGCTCTCTTCCTTAATGAATGTTAATTTTGTTTCCTCTGAAGTGTTTTTCTTTAATCTGCATTTCCTTAAAGCATTAAAGTTACATCTCTATAAAACAAAGGTGCAGTGGGTTATAACAAAGAAGGTACTTAACTCAAAGATCTAATGTTGCTAATACCAGGTCTACTACTTGTTTTTTTAATATACCAACTCTATCTAAAAATAAAGGATATGAAAATTTAGCAGCAAGCATTGACCCAAAAAATGAAACTTTTAATCAGTCCTATTATAAAGATTTTGACTCCTCGGATGCCCCTACATTCCTAGGATGCTTTAAGCTTCCTGTGCCTCCTGGGGAAAGGAGGCCTCAAACAATCACATGCCCAGCTGTACGAGTCCTGCAGGCAGGCTAGAAAGCATTCAGAGGGGTTTTTGGATTGAAACACTCTTTCAAATGCTGAAGACTAAAGCCCTGAATTGACTTTTTCCAGAAAATGTCAGAAGAGTGGAAAAGCAGAGCAAAAAAGCCGGCAGATTTTTGTTGGGGTATGTGCGTAGGAACTTCCAGAGGGGTCCCTGAAGTCTGAACACACAATGCCTATGTCAGCTTTCTTCCTCATGACGTTATCACGGGCGGGAGTCCTCATACTGGCTCCCAGCATCAGTCCAATCCAGAGGAACCTGTTTTCCCTGCACTGCCTCGACTTTCACGCTGAGGATCAACTCACACCACGGTGGCACGAGGGAAAGCCCTGTGAGAAAGCCTCGTGGGAAAGCCTCCAGGGAAAGCCACAGATCCCTTGATCCACACGACGGGAAGCGTGACCCTGCTGCTACAGCTCGGAGGAAAGCACACGTGCGTGCCCTCACTTGAGAGGAGGATTGACTCTCCAGGGGAGACTCCAGAAGAACCCCAATATCCATGTCAGCACTGCAGAGGAAACCTCAGGTTCCGGCCCCGAATCCACACAAGTTGTTCGGCCGGGCATCAACAGGAGAGTTATCAAGAGAAGACCCCAGCATCTGGCATGGGGACTGGCCTTTGGATGAAGCCACCAGAGCGGGTCCCTGGAGGTCCCCGTCGTAAGTCGGGAGCACCTGCCGCAACTCGAGAAAATCCAGGAGGTTCTCCCCTCCAGGCGAGATGAGGCCCATTTCCAATGAGGTGTCTCGAGGCTAATTACATCTAATCTCTGGAACTTCCAAAGGGTCCTTCACACCCTTGCTGCAACTCAAGAAGTTCCCCGACATTCCCATCTCCACTCGAGAGGAAACCACGAGAGTCCTGCCCACATCCAGAGTAGCCCCGTTTCATCCTCCTAGCTAGAGATGAGGGATCCTTTCCCTGCTTGGTCGGGAAAGAACTTCCGGCATTCCCGGTCGCATCTCAGGTGGAGGCGCTCTCCACAGGAAGGGAGAGAGGAACTCCATGGTCGTGCCACCATTTCAAGCGTCCCCAGATGTCTCAGTCCATTCCAGAGGATCTTGTTTTTACAGAGTGCCTAAACTTTCATTCCGAGGATCGCCTCACACCACGGTGGCACGGGGGACAGCCCTGTGGGAAAGCCTCGTGGGAAAGCCTCTAGGAAAAGCCTAGAGGAAAAGCCACAGATCCATTGATCCACGCGACGGGAAGCATGACACTGCTGCTACAGCTCGGGAGGAAGGGGCATGCGCATGCCCATGCCCCCACTCGAGACGAGGACTGATTCCCTTGGGAGACTTCAGAAGTATCCCAAAAACATGTCAGCACTGGGAGAGGAATACTCAGGTTCTGGCCCCCACTCCACACAAGGTCTTGGGCCCCGGCATGTACCGGTGAGGAATCCCGAGAGGCCCTCTAGCAACTCGCATGGGGACTGGTCTTTCCTAAGGCCAACAGAACGGGTCCCTGACGTCCCCGTCGTAAGTCGAGAGCACCTGCCACAACTCGAGAAAATGAAGGAGATTCTCCCCTTCAGGCGAGATGAGGCCCATTTCCACTGAGACGTCTCGACGCTAATCACACCTAACCTCTGGAACTTCCAAAGGGTCCTTCACACCATATCTGCAACTCAAGAAGTTCCACGAGAGACCCGTCGCCACTACATAGGAATCACCAGGGGTACCACCCACATCCAGAGGAGCCCCAATTCCCCCTCCTAGCTCAATGTGAGGGATCCTTTCCCTGATTGGCCGGGAAAGAATTCCTGTCGTACCTGTCGCATCTCAAGAGGAGGCACGCTCCACAAGAAAGGTGAGAGGAACTCCAGGGTCGTTCCACCATTCCAAGAGTCCCCCAGATGTCTCAGTCCTTTCCAGAGGAACTTGTTTACCCTGCACTGCCTCGACGTTCACGCGGAAGGACCGACTCACACGATGGGTGGCACGTGGGACAGCCCTGTGGGAAAGCCTCGTGGGAAAGCCTCGTGTGAAAGCCACGAGGGAAAACAAGAAACCCGTTGATCAACCCAAGGGGAAAATTGACTCTGCTCCTAATGCTCGGGAGAAAAGCGCACGTGCATGCCCCCATTGGAGACGAAGATGACTCCCCTGTGGAGACTCCAGTAGTACCCCAAGATCCATGTTAGCACTGGAGAGGAAACCTCAGGTTCGGGCACCGACTCCAAACAAGGTCTTAGGCCCCGTCATCGACCGGAGAGGAATCCCGAGAGGCCCCTTAGCAACTCGCAAGTCGACTGGCATTTCCTGAGTGGACCAGAGAGGGTTACATAAGTCCCGGTCGTAACTGGAGAGCACCTGCTGAAACTCGAGAAAATCCAGGAGGTTCTCCCCTGCAGGCGAGATGAGGCCCATTTCCGCTGAGGCGTCTCGAGTCTAATCACACCTAACCTCTGGAACTTCCAAAGGGTCCTTCACACCCTTGCTGCAACTCAAGAAGTTCCCCGACATACCCGTCTCCACACGAGAGGAAGCACCAGAGACCCGCCCACATCCAGAGGAGCCCCGTTTCCGCCTCCTAGCTCAAGAGGAGGGATCCTTTCCCTGCGTAGTCAGGAAAGAATTCCTGGCGTTCCTGGCGCATCTCAAGAGGAGGCGCTCTCCACAGGAAAGGCGAGAGGAACTCCAGGGTCGTGCCACCATTCCCAGAGTCCCCCAGATGTCTCAGTCCATTTCAGGGAAACCTGATTTCCCTGCACTGCCTCGAATTTCTAGCCGAAGATCGACTCACACCACGGATGGCACATGAAACAGCCCTGTGGGAAAGCCTCGTGGGAAAGCCACGAGGGAAAGCCACAGATCCCTTGATCCATGCAAAGGGAAGCGCGGCACTGCTGGCTACAGCTCGGGAGGAAAGCGCACGTTCATGCCCGCACACAAGACGACGACTAACTCCCCTGGGGAGACTCCAGAAGTACCCAAGATCCATGTCCACACTGGGAGAGGAATCCTCAGGTTCCGGCACCGACTCCACACAAGGTCTTAGGCCCCGGGCATCGAAGGGAGAGGAATCCTGAGAGGCCCCGAGCAACTCGCATGGCGCCTGGCCTTTCCTGAGGCCACCAGAGCGGGTCCCTGAGGTCCCTGTCGTAAGTAGAGAAGCACCGGCCGCAACTAGAGAAAATCCATTAGGTTCTCCCTCCCAGGCGAGATGAGGCCCATTTCCGCTGAGGCGTCTCGACGCTAATCACACCTAACCTCTGGAACTTCCAAAGGGTCCTTCACACCCCTAGCTGCAAATCAAGAGGTTCCACGAGAGACCCGTCGCCACTCCATAGGAATCAACAGGGTACCACCCACATCCAGAGGAGCCCCAATTCCCCCTCCTGGCTCAAGATGAGGGATCCTTTCCCTGATTGGCCGGAAAAATTCCTGTCGTACCTGTCGCATCTCAAGAGGAGGCACGCTCCACAAGAAAGGTGAGAGGAACTCCAGGGTCGTTCCACCATTCCAAGAGTCCCCCAGATGTCTCAGTCCTTTCCAGAGGAACTTGTTTACCCTGCACTGCCTCGACGTTCACGCGAGGACCGACTCACACGATGGTGGCACGTGGACAGCCTTGTGGGAAAGCCTCGTGGGAAAGCCTCGTGGGAAAGGCCTCGTGGGAAGCCTCGTGGGAAAGCCTCGAGGGAAAGCCACAGATCCCTTGATCCACGCGAAGGGAAGCGAGACAGTTCTGCTACAGCTCGGGAGGAAAGCGAACGGCATGCCCTCACTCGAGCCGAGGACTGACTCCCCTGGGGAGACTCCAGAAGTACGCAAGATGCATGTCAGCACTGGAGAGGAATCCTCAGGTTCCGGCACAGACTCCACACAAGGTCTTAGGCCCGGCGTCGAAGGGAGAGGAATCCCGAGAGGACCCCGAGCAACTCGCATGGGGACTGGCCTTTCCTGAGGACACCAGAGCAGGTCCTGAGGTCCCCGTCGTAAGTCGAAAGCACCAGCCGCAACTCGAGAAAATCCAGGAGGTTCTCCCCTCAGGCGAGATGAGGCCCTTTTCCTCTGAGGTGTCTGGAGGCTAATCATACCTAACCTCTGGAACTTCCAAAGGGTCCTTCACACACTTGCTACAACTCAAGAAGTTCCTCAACATACCTGACTCCACTCGAGAGGAAGCACGAGAGTCCCGCCCACATGCAGAGGAGCCCCGTTTCCGCCTCGTACCTCGCGGTCAGGTATCCTTTCCTTGTATGTTCCGGAAAGAATTCCCGGTGTTCCCGTCGCATCTCATGAGGAGGCGCTCTTCACAGGAAAGGCGAGAGAAACTCCAGTGTCGTGACATCATTCCAAGAGTCCCGCAGATAGCTCAGTGTCCGGTA
>NW_017218474.1:0-11895 GCF_001704415.2 Capra hircus | reverse complement strand
GCTAATGGGCTGGAAAAAGGGGCTCCTGGATGTTTGGGGACTCATAGCTCGAGAGGAAGGACCTTTCCCTGCGTTATCCGGAAAGAATTCCCGGCGTTCCCCTCGCATCTCAAGAGGAGGCGCAACCACAGGAATGGCGAGAGGAACTCCAGGGTCTTGCCACCATTCCAGAGTCCCCCAGATGTCTCAGGCCATTCCAGGGAAACCTGTTTCCCTGCACTGCCTCGACTTTCAAGCCGAGGATTGACTCACACCGCGATGGCACGTGGGACAGCCCTGTGGGAAAGCCTCGTGGGAAAGCCTCGTGTGAAAGCCTCAAGGGAAAGCCACATAACCCTTGATCCACCCGAAGGGAAGCGCGACAATGCTGCTACAGCTCGGGAGGAAATCGCACGTGCATGCCCCCACTCGAGACGAGGACTGACTCCCCTGGGAGACTCCAGAAGTACCCCAACATCCATGTCAGCACTGGAGAGGAATCCTCAGGTTCCGGCACCCACTCCACACGAGATCGTAGGCCCGGCATCGACGGGAGAGGAATCCCGAGAGGCCCCAGCAACTCGCATAGGGATTGGACTTTCCAAAGGCCACCAGAGCAGGTACCTGAGGTCCCCGTCGTAAGTCGAGAGCACCTATCGCAACTCGAGAAAATCCTGGAGGTTCTCCCTTCCAGGCGAGATGAGGCCCATTTCCACTGAGGCGTTTCGAGGCCAATCACACCTAAACTCTGGAACTTACAAAGGGTCCTTCACATCCTTACTGCAACTAAAAAAGTTCCCCGACATACCCGTCTCCACTCGAGAGGAAGCTCGAGAGTCCCGCCACATCCAGAGGAGCCCCGTGCCCGCCTCCTAGCTCGAGAGGAGGGATCCTTTCCCTGCGTGTTCGGGAAAGAATTCCCGGCGTTCCGGTCGCATCTCAAGAGGAGGCGCTTTCGACAGGAAAGACGAGGGGAACTCCAGGGTCGTGACACCATTACCTGAGTCCCACAGATGTCTCAGTCCATTCCAGGGAATTGTGTTTTCCCTGCACTGCCTCGACTTTCAAGCCGAGCATCGACTCACACCAACGGTGGCACGTGGGACAGCCCTATGGGAAAGCCCCGAGGGAAAGCCTCGTGGTAAAGTCTCGGAGGGAAAGCCACAGATCCCTTGATCCACGCGAAGGGAAGCGAGACTCTGCTGCTACAGCTCTGGAGGAAAGCGCACGTGCATGCCCCCACTTGGGACGAGGACTGACTCCCCTGGGGAGACTCCAGAAGTACCCCAAGATCCATGTCAGCACTGGACAGAAATCCTCAGGTTCCGGCACCGACTCCAAACAAGATCTTAGGCCCCGGCATCGACGAGAGAGGAATCCCGAGAGGCCCCCGAGCAACTCGCATGGGGACTGGCCTTTCCTGAGGCCACCAGAGTGACTCCCCAGGGGAGTGGGTCCCTAGCAGTGTCATGCTTCCCTTCGCGTGGATCAAGGAATCTGTGGCTTTCCCTCGAGGCTTTCCCACGAGGCTTTCCCACGAGGCTTTCCCAGTGGGCTGTCCCACGTGCCACCGTGGTGTGAGTCGATCCTAGGCTTGAAAGTCAAGGCAGTGCAAGGAAAACAGGTTTCCCTGGAATGGACTGAGACATCTGTGGGACTCTGGGAATGGTGGCACGACACTGGACTTCCTCTCGCGTTTCCTGTGGAGAGTGCCCCGAGCAACTTGCATGGGGACTGGCCTTTCATGAGGCCAACAGAGCGGGTCTCTGAGGTCCAAGTCGTAAGTCGAGAGCTCCTGCTGCAACTCGAGAAAATCAGGAGGTTCTCCCCTCCAGGCGAGATGTGGCCCATATCCGATGAGGCGTCTCGAGGCTTATCAACAAGCGTCTGGAACTAACAAACGGGCCTTCAAACCCTAGCTGCAACTAAAGAAGTTCCCCGACATACCTGTCTCCAGTCGAGAGGAAGCACGAGAGTCCCACCACATCCAGAGGAGCCTCGTTTCAGCCTCATGGCTCGAGAGGAGGGATCCTTTCACTGCGTGGTCGGGAAAGAATTCCCGGCATTCCCCTCGCATCTCAAGAGGAGGCGATCTCCACAGGAAAGGCGAGAGGAACTCCAGGGTCGTGCCACCATTCCCAGAGTCCCCCAGATGTCTCAGTCCATTCCAGGGAAACCTGTTTTCCCTGCACTGCCTCGACTTTCAAGCCGAGGATCGACTCACACGACGGTGACACGTGGGTCAGCCCTGTGGGAAAGCCTCGTGGGAAAGCCTCGTGGGAAAGCCTCGTGGGAAATCCTCGTGGGAAAACCTCGAGGGAAAGCCACAGATTCCTTGATCCACGCGAAGGGAAGCGTGACACTGCTGCTACAGCTCTGAAGGAAAGCGCAACTGCATGCCCCCACACGAGACGAGGACTGACTCCCCTGGGGAGACTCCAGAAGTAACCCAAGATCCATGTCAGCACTGGAGAGGAATCCTCAGGTTCAGGCACCGACTCCACACAAGGTCTTAGGTCCCGGCATCGATGGGAGAGGAATCCCGAGAGGCCCCCGAGCAACGTGCATGTGGACTGGCCTTTCCTGAGGCCACCAGAGCGGGTCCCTGAGATACCCGTCGTATGTCGAGAGCACCTGCAGCAACTCGAGAAAATCCAGGAGGTTCTCCCCTCCAGGCGAGTTGAGGCTCCTTTCTGCTGAGGCGTCTCGAGCCTAATCACACCTACCCTCTGGAACTTCCAAAGGGTCCTTCACACCCTTCCTGCAACGCAAGAAGTTCCCGGTATACCTGTCTCCACACGAGAGGAAGCACGAGCGTCCCGCCCACATCCAGAGGAGCCCCGTTACCGCCTCCTAGCACGAGAGGTGGGATCCTTTCCCTGCAGGGTCGGGAAAGAATTCCCGGCGTTCCCGTTGCATCTCAAGAGGAGGCGCTCTACACCTGAAAGGCGAGAGGGACTCAAGGGTCGTGCCACCATTCCCAGAGTCCCGCAGATGTCTCAGTCCATTCCAGGGAAACCTGTTTTCCCTGCACTGCCTCGACTTTCAAGCCGAGGATCGAATCACGCCACGGTGGTACGTGGGACAGCCCTGTGGGAAAGCCTCGTGGGAAAGCCTCGAGGGAAAGCCACAGATCCCTTGATCCACGCGAAGGGAAGCGTGACACTGCTGCTACAGCTCGGGAGGAAAGCGCACGTGCATGCCCCCACTCGAGACGAGGACTGACTCCCCTGGGGAGACTCCAGAAGTACCCCAAGGTCCATGTCAGCACTGGAGAGGAATCCTCAGGTTCCGGCACCGACTCCACAAAAGATCTTAGGCCCCGGCATCGACGGGAGAGGAATTCCCAGAGGCCCCTGAGCAACTCACATGGGGACTGGCCTTTCCTGAGGCCACTAGAGCGGGTCCCTGAGGTCCCCGTCGTAAGTTGAGAGCACCTGCCGCAACTCGAGAAAATACAGGAGGTTCTCCCCTCCAGGCCAGATGAGGCCCATTTCCGCTGAGGCGTCTCGAGGCTAATCAATTCTAACATCTGGAACTTCCAAAGGGTTCTTCACACCCTTGCTGCAACTCAAGAAGTTCCCTGACATACCCGTCTCCACTTGAGAGGAAGCACGAGAGTCCCGGCCACATCCAGAAGAGCCCCGTTTCCGTCTCATAGCTCAAGAGGAGGGATCCTTTCCCTGCGTGGTCGGGAAAAAATTCCCGGCATTTCCGTCGCATCTCAAGAGGACTCGCTCTCCACAGGAAAGACGAGAGGAACTCCAGGGTCGTGCCACCATTCCCAGAGTCCCCCAGATGTCTCAGTCCATTCCAGGAAAACCTGTTTTCCCAGCACTGCCTCGACTTTCAAGACGAGGATCGACTCACACCACGGTGGCACGTGGAACAGCCCTGTGGTAAAGCCTCGTGGGAAAGCCTCGTGGGAAAGCCTCCTTGGAAAGTCCCTGATCCCTTGATCCACGCGAAGGGAAGCACGACACTGCTGCTACAGCTCGAGAGGAAAGCGCACGTGCATGCCCCCACTCGAGACGAGGACTGACTCTCCTGGGGAGACTCCAGAAGTACCCCAAGATCCATGTTAGCACTGGAAAGGAATGCTCAGGTTACAGCACTGACTCCACACAAGGTTTAAGGCCCCAGCATCGACGGGAGAGGAATCCCGAGAGGCCCCCGAGCAACTCGCATGAGGCTGGCCTTTCCTGAGTCCACCAGAGCGGATCACTGATGTCCCCATCGTAAGTCGAGAGCAACTGCCCCAAGTCGAGAAAATCCAGGAGGTTCTCCCTCCAAGCGAGATGAGGCCCATTTCTGCTGAGGCGTCTCGAGGCTAATCACACCTAATATCTGGAAATTCCAAAGGTGCTTCACACACTTGCTGCAACTCAAGAAGATCCCCAACATACCCGTCTCCACTCGAGAGGAAGCACGATAATCCCGCCCACATCCAGAGGAGCCCCGTTTCCGTTTCCTAGCTCGGGAGGAGGTATCGTTTCCCTGCGTGGTCGGGAAGGAATTCCCGGAGTTCCCGTCGCATCTCAAGAGGAGGCGCTCTCCACAGGAAAGGCGAGAGGAACTCCAGGGTCGTGCCACCATTCCCAGATTCCCCCAGATGTCTCAGTCCATTCCAGGGAAACCTGTTTTCCCTGCACTGCCTCGACTGTCAAGCCGAGGATCGACTCACACCACGGTGGCACGTAGGACAACCCTGTGGGAAAGCCTCGTGGGAAAACCTCGTGGGAAAGCCTCCTTGGAAAGCCATAGATCCCTTGATCCACGCGAAGGGAAGCGTGACACTGCTGCTACAGCTCGGGAGGAAAGCGCACGTGCATGCCCCCACTCGAGACGAGGACTGACTCCCCTGGGGAGACTCCAGAAGTACCCCAAGATCCATGTCAGCACTGGAGAGGAATCCTCAGGTTCCGGCACCGACTCCACACAAGATCTTAGGCCCGAGCATCGACGGGAGAGGAATCCCGAGAGGCCTCCGAGCAACTCGCATGGGGACAGGCCTTTTCTGAGGCCACTAGAGCGTGTCCCTGAGGTCCCCGTCGTAAGTTGAGAGCACCTGCCGCAACTCTAGTAAATACAGGAGATTCTCGCTCCAGGCGAGATGAGGACCATTTCCGCTGAGGCGTCTCGAGGCTAATCAATTCTAACATCGGGAACTTCCAAAGGGTCCTTCACACCCTTGCTGCAACTCAAGAAGTTCCCCGACATACCCGTCTCCACTTGAGAGGAAGCACGAGAGTCCCGCCCACATCCAGAGGAGCCCCGTTTCTGCCTCCTAGCCTGGGAGGAGGGATTCTTTCCCTGCGTGTTCGGGAAAGAATTCCCGGCGTTCCCGTCGCATCTCAAGAGGAGGCGCTCTCCACAGGAAAGGCGAGAGGAACTCCAGGGTCGTGCCACATTCCCAGAGTCCCCCAGATGTCTCAGTCCATTCCAGGGAAACCTGCTTTCCCTGCACTGCCTCGACTTTCAAGCCGAGGATCGACTCACACCACGGTGGCACGTGGAACAGCCCTGTGGGAAAGCCTCGTGGGAAAGCCTCGTAGGAAAGCCTCGTGGTAAAGCCTCGAGGGAAAGCCACAGATCCCTTGATCCACGCGAAGGGAAGCGCGACACTGCTGCTTCAGATCGGGAGGAAAGGGCACGTGCACGCCCCCGCTCGAGACGAGGACTGACTCCACTGGGGAGACTGCAGAAGTACCCGAAGATCCATGTCAGCACTGGAGAGGAATGCTCAGGTTCCGGCACCGACTCCACACAAGATCTTAGGCCCCGGCATAGACGGGAGAGGAATCCCGTGAGGTCCCCGAGCAACTCGCATGGGGACTGGCCTTTCCTGAGACCACCAGACCGGGTCCCTGAGGTCCCCGTCGTAAGTCGAGAGCACCTGCTGCAACTCGAGAATATCCAGGAGATTCTCCCCTCCAGGCGAGATGAGGCCCTTTTCCACTGAGGCGTCTCGAGGATAATCACACCTAACCTCTGGAACTTCCAAAGGGTCCTTCACACCCTTGCTGCAACTCAAGAAGTTCCCCGACATACCCGTCTCCACTTGAGAGGAAGCACGAGAGTCCCGGCCACATCCAGAGGAGCCCCATTTCCACCTCCGAGCTCGAGAGGAGGGATCCTTTCCCTGCGTGGTCGGGAAAGAATTCCCGGCATTCCTGTCGCATCTCAAGAGGAGGCGCTCTCCACAGGAAAGGCGAGAGGAACTCCAGGGTCGTGCCACCATTCCCAGAGACAACCAGATGTCTCAGTCCATTCCAGGGAAACCTGTTTTCCCTGCACTGCCTAGACTTTCAAACCGAGGATCGACTCACACCACGGTGGGACGTGGGCCAGCCCTGTGGGAAATCCTCGTGGAAAAGCCTCGTGGGAAAGCCTCGAGGGAAAGTCCCTGATCCCTTGATCCACGCGAAGGGAAGCGTGACACTGCTGCTACAGCTCGGGAGGAATGCGCACGTGAATGCCTCCACTCGAGACGAGGACTGACTCCCCTGGGGAGACTCCAGAAGTACCCCAAGATCCATGTCAGCACTCAAGAGGAATACTCAGGTTCCAGCACCGACTCCACACAAGGTCTTGGGACCCAGCATCGACGAGAGAGGAATCCCGAAAAGCCCCCGAGCAACTCGCATGGGCACTGGCCTTTCCTGAGGCCACCAGAGCGGGTCCCTGAGGTCCCCATCGTAAGTCGAGAGCACCTGCGGAAACTCGAGATAATACAGGAGGTTCTCCCCTCCAGGCGAGTTGAGGCCCATTTCCGCTGAGGCGTCTCGAGGCTAATCACATCTAACATCTGGAACTTCCAAAGGATCCTTCACACCCTTGCTGCAACTCAAGAAGTTCCCCGACATACCCGTCTCCACTCGAGAGGAAGCACGAGAGTCCCGGCCACATCCAGAGGAGCCCCGTTTCCACCTCCTAGCTCGAGAGGAGGGATCATTTCCCTGCGTGGTCGGGAAAGAATTCCCGGCGTTGCCGTCACATCTCAAGAGGAGGCGCTCTCCACAGGAAAGGCGAGAGGAACTCCAGGGTCGTGCCACCATTCCCAAAGACAACCAGATGTCTCCGTCCATTCCAGGGAAACCTGTTTTCCCTGCGCTGCCTCGACTTTCAAGCCAAGGATCGACTCACACCACGGTGGCACGTGGGACAGCCCTGTGGGAAAGCCACGTGGGAAAGCCTCGTAGGAAAGCCTCCTTGGAAAGTCCCTGACCCCTTGATCCACGCGAAGGGAAGAACGACACTGCTGCTACAGCTCGGGAGGAAAGCGCGTGTGCATGCCCCCACTCGAGACGAGGACTTACTCCCCTGGGCAGACTCCAGAAGTACCCCAAGATCCATGTCAGCACTCAAGAGGAATACTCAGGTTCCAGCACCGACTCCCACACAAGGTCTTGGGACCCAGCATCGACGAGAGAGGAATCCCGAAAAGCCCCCGAGCAACTCGCATGGGCACTGGCCTTTCCTGAGGCCACCAGAGCGGTCCCTGAGGTCCCCATCGTAAGTCGAGAGCAACTGCCCCAAGTCGAGAAAATCCAGGAGGTTCTACCCTCCAAGCGAGATGAGGCCCATTTCCGCTGAGGCGTCTCGAGGCTAATCACACCTAACCACTGGAACTACCAAATTTCCTTCACACCCTTGCTGTAACTCAAGAGGTTCCCCGACATACCCGTCTGCACTCGAGAGGAATGAGGAGAGTCCCTCCCTCATCCAGAGGAGCCCCGTTTCCGCCTCCTAGCTCGTGAGCTGGGATCCTTTCCCTGCGTGGTCGGGAAAGAATTCCCGGCGTTCCCGTCGCATCTCAAGAGGAGGGGCTCTCCACAGGAAGGGCGAGAGGTAATCCAGGGTCGTGCCACCATTCCAGAGTCCCCCAGATGTCTCAGTCCATTCCAGGGAAACCTGTTTTCCCTTGAAATGCCACGACTTTCAAGCCGAGGATCGACTCACACCACGGTGGCTTGTGGGACAACCCTGTGGGAAAGCCTCTTGGCAAGCCTCGAGGGAAAGCCACAGATCCCTTGATCCACGGAAGAGAAGCGTGACACTGCTGCTACATGCTCGAGAGGAAATCGCACGTGAATGCCCCAATCGAGACGAGGACTGACTCCCCTCTGGAGACTCCAAAAGTACCCCAAATCCATGTCAGCACTGGAGAGGAATCCTCAGGTTTCCGGCAGCGATTCCACACAAGGTCTTAGGCCCCGGCATCGACGGGAGAGGAATCCCGAGAGGCCCCCGAGCAACTCGCATGGGACTGGCCTTTCCTGAGGCCACCAGAGCGGGTCCCTGAGGTCCCCGTCGTAAGTCGAGAGCACCTGCCGCAACTCGAGAAAATCCAGGAGGTTCTCCGCTACAGGCGAGATGAGGCCTATTTCCGCTGAGGCGTCTCGAGGCTAATCACACCTAAACCTCTGGAACTTACAAAGGGTCCTTCACACCCTTGCTGCAACTCAAGAAGTTCCCCGACATACCCGTCTCCACTCGAGGGGAAACACGAGAGTCCCGCCCTCATCCAGAGAAGTCCCGTTTCCTGCCTCCTAGCTCGAGAGGAGGGATCCTTTCCCTGCGTGTTCGGGAAAGAATTCCCGGCGTTCCTGTCGCATCTCAAGAAGAGGCGCTCTCCAACAGGAAAGGCGAGAGGAACGTCCAGGGTCGTGCCACCAATTCCCAGAGTCCCCTGATGTCTCAGTCCATTCCAGGGAAACCAGTTTCCCTGCACTGCCTCGACTTTCAAGCCGAGGATCGACTCACACCACGGTGGCACGTGGGAAAGCCCTGTGGAAGCCTCGTGGGAAAGGCTCATGGGAAAGTCTAGATGGAAAGCCACAGATCCCTTGATCCACGAAAAGGGAAGCATGACACTGCTGCTACAGCTCGGGAGGAAATCGCACGTGCATGCCCCCTCTCGAGACAAGGACTGACTCCCCTGGGGAGACTCCAGAAGTACCACAAGATCCATGTCGGCACTGGAGAGGAATCCTCACGTTCCGTCAATGAGTCCACACAAGGTCTTAGGCCCCAGCATCGACGGGAGAAGAATCCCGAGAGGCCCGGAGAAACTCGCATGGGGACTGGCCTTTCCTGAGGCCACCAGAGCGGGTCCCTGAGGCCCTGGTCGTAAGTCGAGAGCACCTGCCAGAAACTCGAGAAAATCCAGGAGGTTCTCCCCTCCAGGCGAGATGAGGGCGCATTTGTGCTGAGGCGTCTCGAGGCTAATCACATCTAACATCTGGAACTTCCAAAGGGTCCTTCACACCCTTGCTGCAACTCAAGAAGTTCCCCGACATACCCGTCTCCACTCGAGAGGAAGCACGAGAGTCCCGCCCACATCCAGAGGAGCCCGTTTGCGCCTCCTAGCTCGAGAGAAGGGATCCTTTCCTGCGTGGTCGGAAAGAATACCCAGTGTTCCGTCGCATCTCAAGAGGAGGCGCTCTCCACAGAATGACGAGAGGAACTCCAGGATCGTGCCACCATTCCCACAGTCCCCCAGATGTCTCAGTCCATTCCAGGGAAATCTGTTTTCCCTGCACTGACTCGACTTTCAGCCGAGGATCGACAAACACCACGGTGGCACGTGGACAGCCCTGTGGGAAAGCCTCGTGGGAAAGCCTCGAGGGGAAGCCACAGATCCCTTGATTCACGCGAAGGGAAGCGTGACACTGCTGCTACAGCTCGGAAGGAAAGCACACGTGCATGCCCCCACTTGAGACGAGGACTGACTCCCCTGGGGAGCCTCCAGAAGTACCCCAAGATCCATGTCAGCACTGGAGAGGAATCCTCAGGTTCCAGCACCGACTCCACACAAGGTCTTAGGCCCGGCATCGACCGGGAGAGGAATCCCGAGAGCCCCGAGCAACTCGCATGGGGACTGGCCTTTCCTGAGGCCACCAGAGCGGGTCCCTGAGGTCCCCGTCGTAAGTCGAGAGCACCTGCCGTACCTCGAGAAAATCCAGGAGGTTCTCCCCTCCAGGCGAGATGAGGCTCATTTCTGCCGTGCGTCACGAGGCTAATCACATCTAACACCTGGAACTTCCAAAGGGTCCTTCACACCCTTGCTGCAACTCAAGAAGTTCCCCCGACATACCCGTCTCCACTCGAGAGGAAGCACGACGAGAGTACCGCCCACATCCAGAGGAGCCCCGTTTCCCCCTCCTAGCTCGAGAGGAAGGATCCTTTCCCTGCGTGGTCGGGAAAGAATTCCCGGCGTTCCCGTCGCATCTCAAGAAGAGGCGCTCTCCACAGGAAAGGCGAGAGGAACTGCAGGGTCGTGCCACCATTCCCTGAGTCCACCAGATGTCTCAGTCCATTCCAGGGAAACCTGTTTTCCCTGCACTGCCTCGACTTTCAAGCGTAGGATC
The DNA here is from genome assembly GCF_001704415.2 of Capra hircus. Classification (NCBI taxonomy): domain Eukaryota; kingdom Metazoa; phylum Chordata; class Mammalia; order Artiodactyla; family Bovidae; genus Capra; species Capra hircus. The sequence goes on along the minus strand of NW_017218474.1, from coordinate 1,543 downwards.
GACTCAACCACGGTGGCACGTGGGACAGCCCTGTGGGAAAGCCTTGTGGGAAAGCCTCTTGGGAAAGCCTCGAGGGAAAGCCCAGATCACTTGATCCTCGCGAAGGGAAGCGTGACACTGCTGATACAGCTCGGGGAAAGCGCACGTGCATGACCCCACTCGAGACGAGGACTGACTCCCCTGGGAGACTCACATTCAGAGGAACCCCGTTTCCGCCTGGCAGCTCGAAATGAAGGATCCTATCCTGCTTAGTCAGGAAAGTTTTTTCGGCGTTCCCTTGGCATCTCAAGAGCAATGGCTCTCAATAGGAAAGGCGAGAGGTACTCCGGGGTCGTGCCACCATTCGAAGAGTCCCCCAGATGTCTCAGTCCATTTCAGAGGAACCTGTTTTCCCTGCACTGCCTCGACTTTCAAGCCGAGGATCCACTCACACCATGGTGGACAGCCCTGTGGGAAAGCCTCGTGGGAAAGCCTCGAGGGAAAGCCAAAGATCCTTGATCCCACGACGGGAAGCGTGACACATCTGCTACACTGTCCCTGAGGTCACGGTCTTATGTCGAGAGCACCGGCCGCAACTCGAGAAAATCCAAGAGGTTCTCTGCTCCAGTCTAGATGAGGCCCATTTTGTCTGCGGCGTCTAGAGAGTAATCACACCTAAACTCTGGAACTTCCAAAGGGTCCTTCACACCCTTGCTGCAACTCAAGAAGTTCCCCGACATACCCGTCTCCACTCGAGAGGAAGCACGAAAGTCCCGCCCACATCCAGAGGAGACCCGTTTCCGCCTCCTAGCTCTTGAGGAAGGATCCTTTCACTGCGTGTCGGGAAAGAATTCCCGGCGTTTCCGTCGCATCTAAAGAGGAGGCGCTCTCCACAGGAAAGGGCGAGAGAACTCCAGGGTTGTGCCACCATTCCAGAGTCCCCCAGATGTCTCAGTCCATTCCAGGGAAACCTGTTTTCCCTGCACTGCATCGACTTTCAAGCGAGGATAGACTCACACCACGGGTGGGACGTGGGACAGCCCTGTGGGAAAGCCTCGTGGGAAAGCCTCGTGGGAAACCCACAGACCCCGTGATCCTCGCGAAGGGAAGCGGGAAACTGCTGCTACAGCTCGGGAGGAAAGAGCACGTGCATGCCCCCACACGATACGAGGACTGACTCCGCTGGGGAGACTCCAGAAGTACCCCAAGATCCATGTCAGAACAGGAGAGGAATCCTCCGGTTGGGGCACCAACTCCACTCAAGGTCTTAGGACCTGGCATCGACGGGAGAGAAATCCCGAAAGGACCCCGAGCAACTCGCATGGGACTGGCCTTTCCTGAGGCCACCAGAGCGGGTCCCGGAGGTCCTCTTCGTAACTCGAGAGCACCTGCCGCAACTCGAGAAAATCCAGAGAGGTTCACCCCTCCAGGCGAGATGACGCCCGTTTCCCCTGAGGCGTCTCGAAGCTAATCACACCTAACTTCTGGAACTTCCAAACGGTCCTTCACACCCTTGCTGCAACTCAAGAAGTTACCCGACATACCCGTCTCCACTCGAGAATAA
>NW_017218473.1:0-22464 GCF_001704415.2 Capra hircus | reverse complement strand
CCCTTCCTTCTGGTGCACAACCTGGTGTTTATTCTTGAAGGAAAAAATGAGCAAGAGGGAACAGCTTGGCTTGTTACACTTGGCTGTGGGCTGACAGCTGCTGGTAACCCCTGTGTGGCCTGAGCTCCTGGTCTGAGCAAAGAACAATGCTGCACCTGGAACTCCCTGTGTTAGGCCCAAGTGTACTCGTTGGATTACAACAGCTGTGCTGTGACCCATGTGTGATGAGGAGAGTGAAAGATGGCCCCCAACTCCACCAGCAGCCCCACATATATGCACCCCCTCAGTGGATCTGTCTTGATGGTTAGGCTTTGAATGCTGAACACCGAGATTCTTGTAGACTCTGGTACCTGATTACAGGCAGAAGGAAAAGCAGATTCTCTAAGTTGGAAGCTCACTATTTGTTCAAACTTAAGAGGAAGATTATTAAAATGTTATTAGGTGGATTTGTGTATTCTGACAAAAGAGTGTTTAAAAGTCAGAGAAAACCACAAATCAAAAAACAGAATAAATACAATTCCAGTCATGTCTTAGTTTTATTTATAGAGTGACTTTCCTTTTTTCTGTCTACAAACCTTTCAACATCTTTCACTCTAGGTGGGGAGAAAACACATGATATAAACAAAGACTTACAAAGATCACTACAGTGCATCTATAGTAGGTGAGCAAGTATCATGAAGGATTCATATAGATAACCATATAGACCCTGATACTTGATTTAAAAACATAATAGAACTAGAGGTGAATTCATCCAGTGGCTCTTAACTTGGAATCAAAGAAGGTTGAATGGAATAGGACAGAAGCACGTTTATATTTGTAGGCATACTAAAGGAGTCTTACACACAGGACAATAAAGAAATAGCCATCATATTCAGGTGAGGGTGCTGAGATTGGCTCCATTATATAAATGAGGATGGCACTACTACATAAATTAGAATCATTAATGAAATAAGCAGTATCATATAAGAATTCATATGTTTGTTTAAAATGATCTCAGATTCAGTTTCTACATTATGTTTCCTCAGGCATGGAAATCTATACGATGAATACTTGGGACAGGTTTGTTTGTTTGTTTTTTAATTGAGCTTCATCAAGCATGGGAACCAGTCATTTGAAAACAGAAAATAGAGACTGAGCAGTAATGTTTGAACACATCTAGGATTTCCTTTTAAACACATACTTCAAGGAAAACAGTATTGAATTTACCAGAGGAACAATTAAAAGAGGACATCATTGGAAGGGAGGTTGCATAGCAAGTCTGGCTCTGCTGTCTGATGCTGGGGTAGCATCTGCTCACTTGGCCCCTTGTGTCCCTCAGGGAGGAGAGGGGCTCAAGAATGCAGAACAGTATCACTACTAGGACTGCCCAGAGCTGCTGCAAAGATCCAAAAAGCTTCACTTTAAAAGTTCTTTAGAGGGCTTCCCTGGTGATCCAGTGGCTTCTCCAATGCAGGGGCCTGGGTTCAATTTCTGGTCAGTGAACTAGATCCCATACACTGCAAGTAAGAGCTTGCATGCCACAGTTAAAGATCCCGTGTGTGACAACTAAGACCTAGTGCAGCTTTTTTTAAAAAGGCACTAAAAGTTCTTTATAAATGCTATAAAATGTTATGAATGATTGCTTCTACTATGCAAATAGTAAGAAATATGTGTATTAGTTGCTCAGTTGTGTCCGACTCTTTGTGACTCCAAGGACTATAGCCTTCCAAGTTCCTCTGTCCATGGAATTCTCTAGGCAAGAATACTGGAATAGGTTGCCATTCCTTTCTCCAAGGGATCTTCTCAACCCAGGGATTGAACCCAGATCTCCTGCATTGCAGACAGATTCTTTACTGCCTAAGCCACCAGTGAAGCCAAGAAATATGTAGGCTGGAATTCTACTAATAGAAACAGGTGCCATTGAAAGAAAATAACCTACTAGGTTAATTTATTTTTATTATTGTGATTCTCCTTGGGAGTTAAAAATAGAGTACTTCTTGAGAAATTGACAAAGCTGTGATTTATCTTAATAAAAGACTTATGGAGATCTTGAAACCTGTTCCCTGAAAGAAATGAGTTATAAATATATTTCTTAAACCCGATGGCAAAGTTTCTAATGACAGAATTCATCTCCTATCCAGCTGAATGAATCCCTGTTTTTAAACAACAGAATGAAGCAAATCATTGAGTGCAGCAGCTATGAGATTACTGTTACAGCTCACAGAATGGCACGATGGATCAAAGTAAATCTCTCTCTCTCTCTTTTTTTTTAAGCAGCTAGTGAAAATCCAGTAGATCCTCTCTTAAATTTACTTAGAATTCTTTAAGGCATTTTGTTAATTTTTTTTAAATGTGCTTCACAAGTATTTAGACCCCAAAGCATCTTAATTTTCTTACTATCTTATTTTCTAAGTATCACAGAAAGCTCAGTCTAATACAAACATTTTAAGTTTTACACAGAAAACAACTGTGGCCATTCCTACAGCAGGAGGACTAGAGAGTGTGGTCAGGATGCCTGAGTCAAACGCAGGACTGAGGGCCCTGAAACCCAGGTAAGATTCACAGGTGTGCACAGACGCCAAGGATGTTGCCCCAGCTCAGGGTTCAGGGCAGTTGTTCCTTAGAGGTTTCAAAGAGAAATCTTAGTTTTCCATACTTTCCTTAGAAGGGGAAATGGGGCTGAGAGCAAGGACTCTGTATAGAATAACCTGGGAGTGCTGCGGGGGATCCTGTTGCCCTAGGACTCCCCACTGAGACCAGGGCTCCTCCACCCTACTGGTTCAGGCTGTGGATATGAACATGACTGATGGGGCAAGTGGTTCCTGTCTTCCCAGACTCTTGGCTGCACACACGGCTGAGCCTGGAGCTGGGCCCTGGGTGCCAGATGGCCGAGAGGATTCCCAAAGTCAGGTGCAGAGGAATTTTGGAAAGCAGCTCCCATGCAGGTGGCTCTGTTTCAGGTCAGTTCCCCAGGATGTGCTTGCTTGGAAGCAGGAGATGCAGGCACTTGTGGGCAGCTCTCTGGGCAAGCCCATCTATCCTAAGCCTCCTAGCAAATGCTTCTCTCAAATGCCAGTTCTCTTTCAACAAAACTCTGACAAGACTTTCCCCCCACACTTTAGGCAGGAGAAAAAAAAAGTGTCCCTGGAGGTGAGCTGGCAGAAGTAAGAGGAAAACTTACTGAGGGAAGAGGGGATGGAAAGGCCCCAGTCCCCTCCTGCTCAGGCCTTCCTCTGGGCACTGGGGATAGCCCATGAGCTCCAAGTGCAAGCCTGCTGATAACCCTTTCCCTTCTGCCTCACCCTCAGTCAATGATTCCTAAAAAATTTTAAACTGTGTAGGAAAAAGAAGTTCATTACATAACTAGATACTAAGTGAAACGGCATAGTGGTGATAACATTTTCAAATAACAAAAGTGAACTACACGTCCAATTTGGAAAGGAGAAGGGAATAGGACCTCCTTCACAAAGGGCTTCCCTGATAGCTCAGTTGGTAAAGAATCCACTCACAATGCGGGAGACCTGGGTTTGATCCCTGGGTTGGGAAGATCCCTGGAGAAGGGAAAGGCTATCCATGCCAGTATTCTGGTCTGGAGAATTCCATGGACTAGTCCATGGGGCCGCAAGGAGTCGAACACAACTGAGCGACTTTCACTTCACAAAGAGAGAAAGGCAGCCTGGTGAACAAGGAAGAAACCAGGGCTTGGCATTTGAGTTTAACTTCCAGTGAGGCACTTGAGTTTAACTTCCAGTGAGGCACTTGAGTTAACTTCCAGTGCGGATGGGGATGGGGGTCTGTGGATGGTGTGCAGAGATATAACTCTTGCAAGATTCATGATGATTCTTTCTAATATGGCTCTGCCCTTGATTAAGAGCATTCCTTTAATACTGTACCTTGTTAGTCAGTCTCCCAACAGAAACAAAAGCCATACATATGTTGCTGTTGTCATTCAGTTGAAAGGGAAGGGAGCCACTCCTCTAACACTGAGCAGTAATAATCCAGTCTAAGTGAGTGTCCCAGGAGCCAGGTTCGAGCATCAGGTCTGGAGCAGAGAAGAGTCTTCCAACCACAGGCTGAGAGCTGTGCTCTCCTCCACCACCAGCTTAGCAGAGTCACCTGGACTCTTCGGTCTAAAAAATAATGCTAGCTTTCCTTCTTTCTTGTCTCTCTGCTTTTGGTGATGCTGTTTTTTCAAACCACTGGAAGTGATGAGAGAAGCGTTTTCATTTTCACATGGTTTGTTTTCGTTCACATTTTCTTTGCTTAGGTTGCTGACTAGAAGCTGCACTTCTTAGAATTAGCCTACCAAAGATGTCATCTGAAAAACATTTAGTTCCTTTTTAGTTTTCTATTGTCAGCCTATTAAGTTCAGTGAAAATATTTTAATCCGAAAGAGCGGGGAGGGGCTCTGGACGGAGGCTGGGCGGGGACGGGGGTGCGGCTCCAGGAGACAAGCAGGTATAGATGCCTAGTGGACTGAGTCCCGGCTCGCCCGCCCTGCTTTATAACCGCGATGATCACACACCCACACACCCACACAAATCCTGAAATACAGTAGAAACAATCAACCACAATATTTCTTATGACTACAGGTGGAAAGAACTTAAGTGTTGTCCAGGGACGTATTTCTGAATTTGAGTTGGATTTCTGAACTTTAACGCTAACAGTCTGACTTTGTGAGAAAAAGCAACCACATCCGCGCCTCCATGGGTGATGACACAGTTAGAACAGCTCACAGCGACTTCGACTCTTCTGACTAGACTTTACAGGAACCTCAGAACTCTGAGGGACTGGCCTGTGGGGCCCGCCTCTGGATGCTGGGCTGGTGGAAGGCGCCTCTGTGCAGCCCACACCACATGCGCCACTCAAGCACAGAGACACGTGAGGGGAGTCTGCCACTTAATTAACAAGACCCGCTCAACTTTGGGGATTATTCATAGTCCAGAGTCCAAGATCCCATGACAATTAGATAAATATGTTTTGTGCTTATGCTCTAAAAGCTGCAAATCTATTTCTCTCATGAGTATAAAGCCAATAAGCAGAGATGATGTACATCAGCGTTTCCTGAAACTGTTATTGTGGAGAAAAGGTGGGTCCAAAGAGATGGATCGTTCTTCATAAGAAAACGCATTCAAGTTGTCAAGTTAATCCCCTAGATTCAGGATCTCTTTGATAACTGTCTAATGTCCTATAAATGTAGGCCATTATAATTCATGGATGAGCTACTGCAGGAAGAAACAGTTGTTTCTTAGGTTTGGAAAGGCTGATAGGTAAGGAAAGATGGGTCCAGAGGAGAAGGCTGTGTGCTTATTTCAAGGCAAAGGAAACAAAAATATCACACACACACACACACACACACCACACACACACACACACACACGCATCTCAGAATAACCTCCTGAGGTAAATATCGTTGTTACCCAACCTTTAACCATGAAGAAACTGAAACTTAAAATGGTCAAATTACTCACTTGGGGGTCAGAGTGAGTGGCAGATCCAGCCAGACACAGACAACATCTCCTCAGCCCAAGCTGTAAGCCTGGCCCTATATGGCCTCCTCACAAGGCAAACGCACAGGACGATGAAAAACACAGCCACCAAAATCTTCCTCTAGTCATTCACATGAACATAGTCATTCACACTTATGCATTTATCATATATTTACATTCATTATAGTAATTTATATTTATTATATTTGTTTTTATTTTCTGTTTATTTAGAAGTATTTGATTCTCAAAGGCTGAATCTCCTAGAACTCAGAATATATAAAATGTGGCAGGTTAAAATAGTTTTTGATAAAAGAAAGTACTAGAAAATGGGTGCATGTGTTTTGCCAGATTCTGGGAGACTCCAGGTTCAATATGTGGGTCTCCCACACTACAGGCAGATTCTTTACTCTCTGAGGACCAGGAAAGCTCGATCCTGGAGAGGAGTAGTCTAAACCAGACAAATTCTGAACCATATTCAAGGAAACATATTAATGGAAACACAATGGTCTACTGTGTTCATTTTTGAAAAATGAAGCATATAAGATCATCCAGAGGGGGGAAAAAAAAACCAAAAAACGAAAAACTACAACCACACTTTCTTGATTCTAATATATGGAAGAATTCTTGATGTGGCTGTCTACATAAGGGATGTGAACTGAGTTAGTAAAAAGGCAAAAATACAGAAGACAGAAACTTTTCCATTAGGCTTTTTGTTTGTTTACACAAATCTTCACTATACACAAACTAAATTTTAAGCTTTAACTCCAGTGAAGGCATTTGTGAGGAGAGGCAAGTCAGCACACACTTGGAGTGTGTAGTGCCCTTGCTTTTTGGTGATATAACCTGACAGAGGGCTACAACTCTGAGAAACCTACAAGGACAGTGAGCACATTTCCCCTGTTATCTCAGATCATAGTGGTCTTACCCAAATGGCAGCCAGTAGGTGCTCAGAGTCTCTGACAAGTGTTGAAAATGCTGACATTCTGTGCTGCTGAACATGGGAGATGCATCTTTTTAGAGACTAGATGATTAAACAGTAAGGTTCACACTCCATTGTGTAAATAAGACCCTGAATTATATTCTGTCAAACAAGAGCATCTTCTTCTGTTCTTCCATAAGAAATTTACTATGGTATCAGAAAGTTGAGAAATCTGGAAGATGCCATTTAGAACCTTTAAAAATCCTTGGATGATACATTTTAAACCTTCACTGAAAATAAGAATATTTGTATTCATAAACATGTTGGGACTTTTAAAGCCCTGATAACATAGTTTTTCATGGTTAATTTAAAATCTCTCGGGACTTCCCTGGTGATCCAGGGGTTAAGAATCTGCCTGTCAACGGAGGGAACATGGGTTTGGGAAGATATCACATGCCAATGAGCAATTAAGCCCATGCACCACAACTACTGAGCCACAGGCTCTATAGCCTGTGAGCTACAACTACTGAAGCCTGCACACCCTGGAGCCTGTGCTCTGCAACAAGAAGCCACTGCAATGAGAAGCCCGCATATCACGGAAGAGTTGTCCCCGCTCACTACAACTAGAAAAAAGACTGAGCCACAGTAACCAAGACCCAGACCAGCCAAAAAACAAAACAAAGCAAAAGTCTCATTAAAAAAAAATAGCTTGCTTTTCTCACGGCTTTTGTAGTGTCACTGTTCAGTTGCTCAGTCATGCCCAACTCTTTGTGACCCATGGACTACAGCACGCCAGGCTTCCCTGATCTTTACCACCTCCCGGAGTTGGCTCAAATTCATGTCCACTGAGTCAGGGATGCCATCCAGGCATCTCATCCTCTGTCATCTCCTTCTCCTCCTGCCTTCAATCTTCCCCACCATCAGGGTCTCTTCCAATGAGCTGGCTCTTCATATCAGGTGGCCAAAGTATTGGAGCTTCAGCTTCAACATCAGTCCTTCCAATGAATATTTAGGGTTTATTTTCTTTAGGATTGACTGGTTTGATCTCCTTGTGTCCAAGGAACTCTCAAGAGTCTTCTCTAGTATCACAGTTTGAAAGCATTAATTCTTCCATGCTCACCCTTCTTTATGGTCCAACTCTCACATCCATACATGGTCTAGTGAAGAAAACCATAGCTTTGACTATACAGACTTTTGTCGGCAAAGTGATATCTCTGCTTTTTAATACACTGCCTAGGTTTGTCATAGCTTTTCTTCCAATGAGCAAGTGTCTTTTAATTTATGGCTACAGTCACCATCTGCATTGATTTTGGAGCCCAATAAAATTGGAATTCTCCAGGCAAGAATACTGGAGTGAGTAGCCACTCCCTTCTCCAGGGGATCTTCCTGACCCAGGGATGGAACCCAGGTCTCCTGCATTACATGCAGATTCTTTACTGTTTGAGCCACAAGGGAAGCCCCCCAAGGACTATTAGGCATAGACACAGACTATAGACTATTAGACTAGAGACACAGAGAGTTTATCACGTTTCCTCCCGTGACACTCAAAAGAGTACAGCAGAGCTATTTACACCACAATGGCTTGGAATCACGTGCGAGAAAGGATGTGGGTGATACAAGGCAGGAGCACCTGTAGAAAACATACATATTAAGGGAGAACAAAACCACAGTTTTTTCCTCTACTGGATTATTCCTTTCAGGCTAAAAATATGCTGTTGATTCCTCCATTAAAAAAAAATCATTCACTCTTTCCCCCTCCAGCAAGACCTTCTTTCTCTTCTGACCTCCGAGTGTACTGGCTCTTCCAGAAAGCTACCCATCATCCTCTTCTCCTGCGCCCATCTAACCAGGCATTGGTTACTGGCTACCTAATGGTGGCCTGCCCCTTGTGAAGATACCAATTCCTCCTGCTCCTGCAAGCACCACAGCATGTCATATGGCTCTGGTTTACACCCTTCTTCTGGAAGCCTCTTCCACGTGGTCCACGAAGCTCCACGATCTGGCCCAATACCCTCTGCGCAGTCATCTTCCACCTCTTTCCTCCTGCTCACTGTGTTCAGGATGCTCACTGCATCTGCCTCCCTCAGGCTTTGCACTTGCCACTCTCCCTGTATGGAATGTCCTATCTCCATAGCCCCTGCTTTATTCCTTCACTTCCTTCAAGTCCCTGCTTACTGTCACAGAATACTGTCTGACAGGTGCACTTATGCTGCTGTACCTCCTTTAACTCTCTCTTCCCTTCGCCCTGAGTCCCCAAAGGATAGAGCAGGCCTCTTTCCTCACTGAGCACTAACACAGGACACCTTCATTCCCCTCTGAGCCTTAGTTTTCATGTTGTCAAGTGTAACCTATGGACAACACGATGGCTCATTATGGGAGAGTGTCACCTTCCTTTGAGTAAATGCAGAGTGGCCAGGGCTTGGTGGGGGAGGTGAGGAGAAAGCTGGTGGATTATCCAGAGAATGTCAACATTGCTCAGTAAGATAAAATGGCAGATGAAACTGATTAAAGTTTTCAAACTTAGAAAGATACTCAAAGTATCGGGATCCTGGGTGTTTTATTACTGATTTTAATAAACAAACAAACAAAACACCCAGAAGCAAAATAAATCAAAATACAATGAAATAAAATAAAATGCTCATGGGCTTCACATAAGACAACATTCAGAAAGAGCAAGCATGAGTTGGTGCAGTCACCATGGAGAACAGTATGGAGATTCCTCAGAAAAACAGAGGTACCAGAAGATCCAGCAATCCCACTACTCGGCATAGATTCAGAGAAAACTGTAATTCAAAGAGATACATGCACTCCAATGTGCACCACAACAGCAACACTACTTACAATAATCCAGACATGGAAACATGCTAAATGCTCCCAGACAGATGAATGGGCATATGTGGCACATATATATTTGATAAAATGGGAGTTTTACCATTCTCTAGGTCCATCTAGGAACATGGATGGGTGAATCCCAGGGATGGGTGAATCCATACTAAGTGAAGTAAGTCAGATGAAGAAAGACAAATATCATATGATATCATTTATATGTGGAATCTAAAATAAGACACAAATGAACTTATATATGAAACAGAAATAGATTTATATAGAGAACAGACTTGTGGTTGTCAAGAAGAAGGGGGCTGAAGGAGGTATGGCATGGGAGGTTGGGACTAGCAGATGCAAACTATTATATAAAGAGTGGACAAACAACAAGGTCCTACCGTATAGCACAGAGAACTGTATAGCAACTGCGAGTATATATCTCAATATCCTGAGATAAATCATAATGGACATATGTATGACTGATTACTTTGCTGTACAGCAGAAATTAGTACATTATAAATCAACTATACTTCAATTTAAAACTTAAAAAATAAAAAAAGAGGAAACAGACAAAAGCATCAGAATTTGAGATTGAAAAGGAATTATAATATGCAGATGAGAAATATTATGCATGTGGAATAACTTTGACGATGATGATGACAACCATGGTGCTAATGATCTAAAGGTGTTTTTTAAGGAGGAACAAATTATAAACAAGAGCTTTCCACAGAAACTAAGGAGCCTGGACTGGAGGACACCTATTTGCCATGACGGCTGTTCTTCTGGAGAGCTGAGTAGACTAGATCCCCGACATGCACGTCTCCACTCAAGAGGAAGCACGGGGGTCCCTCTCACATCCAGAGGAGACACATTTCCGCCTCGTAGCTCGAGATGAGGGATCCTTTCCCTGCTTCGTCGGGAAAGAATTCCCAGCATTCCCGTCGAATCTCAAGAGGAGGCCGCTCTCCACAGGAAAGGCGAGGGGAACTCCAGGGTCCTGCCACCATTCCAAGAGTCCCCCAGATATCTCAGTCCATTCCAGAGGAAGCTGTTTTCCCTGCACTGCCTCGACTTTCATGGCCGAGGATCGACTCACAACACGGTGGCACGTGGGAGAGCCCTGTGGGAAAGCCTCTTGGGAAAGCTCCAGGGAAAGGCCACAGATCCCTTGAGCCACATGACGGGAAGTGTGACACTGCAGCTACAGCTAGGGAGGAAAGTCCACGTGCATGCCCCCACTCGAGACGAGGACTGACTCCCCTGTGGAGACTCCAGAATTACCCCAAGATCCATGTTAGCACAGGAGAACATCCTCAGGTTCCGGCCCGACTCAACACAAGGACTAAGGCCCCGGCATCGAAGGGAGAGGAATCCCGAGAGGCCCCCGAGCAACTCGCATGGGGACTGCCCTTTCCAGAGGCTGCCAGAGCAGGTCGCTGAGGTCCCCGTCGTAACTCCAGAGCACCTGCCGGCAACTCGGGAAAATCCAGAAGGTTCTCGCCACCAGGGGAGATGAGGCCCATTTCCGCTGAGGCGTCTCGAGGCTAATCACATCTGACCTGTGGAAATTCGAAAGGGTCCTTCACACCTTGCTGCAACTCAAGAAGTTCCCCGACATACCCGACTCCACTCGAGAGAAGCACAGGGGTCCCGCCCACATCCAGAGGAGGCCCCGTTTCTGCCTCGTAGCTCGAAATGAGGGATCAATTCCCTGCTTCGCCGGAAAGAATGCCCCGGCATTCCTGTCGCATCTCAATGGGGAGGCACTCTCACAAGGAAAGGCGAGAGGAACTCCAGGGTCGTGCCACAATTCCAAGAGTTCCCCAGATGCCTCAGTTCATTCCAGAGGAACCTGTTTTCCCTGCACTGCCTCGATTTTCACGCAGAGGATCAGCTCAGACCACGGTGGGCACGTGGGACAGCCCTGTGGGAAAGCCTCGTCGGAAAGCCTCGAGGAAAAGTCACAGATCCTTGATCCACGCGACGGGAGGCGTGACACTGCTGCTACAGGCCGGGGAGGAAAGCGCACGTGCATGCCCCCACACAAGACGAGGAATGGCTCCCTTGTGGAGACTCCAGAAGTACCCAAGATCCATGTCAGCACTGGAGAGGAATCCTCAGGTTCCAGCCAAAACTCCACGCAAGGTCTTAGGCTCTGATATCGCCGGGAGAGGAATCCAGAAAAGGCCCCCTAGCAATTCGATAGGGACTGGCCTTTCCACAGGCCACCAGAGCGTGTCCATGGGGTCCTCGTCATGACTCGAGAGGACCTGCCGCAAATCGAGAATATCCAGGAGGTTCTCAACTCCAGGCGAGATGAGGCCCATTCCGGCTAAGGCTTCTCGAGGCTAATCACACATAACCTCTGGAACTTCAAAAGGTACTTCACACCCTTGCTACAAATCAAGAAGTTCCTCGACATACCCGTCTCCACTCGAGAGGAAGCACGAGGGTCCCGCCCACATCCAGAGGAGCCCGTTTCCGCCTCATAGCTCGAGAGGAGGGATCCTTTCCCTGCGTGGTCGGGAAAGAATTCCCGGCGTTCCCGTCGCATCTCCAGTAGAGGTGCTCTCAACAGGAAACGAGAGAGGAATTCCAGGGTCATGCCACCATACCAAGAGTTCACCAGATGTCTCAGTCCATGCCAGAGGAACCTGTTTTCCCTGCACTGCCTCGACTTTCATGCCGAGGAGCGACTCTCACAACGGGTGGCCCGTCGGACAGCCCTGGTGAGAACCCTAACTCCTGGGAAAGCCACCTGTGGCATGACGCTGGAGTTCTCTCGACTTTACTGTTGAGAGTGCCTCCTCTTGAGATGTGGCCGGAAAGCCGGGAATTCTTTCGCGACCAAGCAGGGAAAGGATCCCTCATCTCGAACTACGAGGCCGAAAGGGGCTCCTCTGGATGTGGGCAGGACTCTCGTGCTTCCTCTCGAGTGGAGACGGGTATGTCGGGGAAATTCTTGAGTTGAAGCAAGGGTGTGAAGGACCCTTTGAAAGTTCCAGACGTTAGGTGTGTTTAGCCTCGAGAAGCCTCAGCGGAAATGGGCCTCATCTCGCCTGGAGGGGAGAACCTCCTGGATTTTCTCGAGTTACAGGCAGGTACTCTCGACTTACGACGGGGACATCAGGGAACCTCTCTGGTGGCCACAGGACAGGCCAGTCCCCATGTGAGTTGTTAGGGGGATTTTCAAGATTCCTCTCCCGTCGATGCCGGGGCCTAAAGACCTAGTGTGGAGTCCGGGCCGGAACCTAAGGATTACTCTCCAGTGCTGAAATGGATCTTGGGATACTTCTGGAGTTTCCACTGGGGAGTCGATTCTCTTCTTGGGTGGGGCATGCACGTGCACTTTCCTCCCGAGCTGTACCAGCAGTGTCAGGCTTCCCGTTGCGTGGATCAAGGGATCTGTGGCTTTCCCTTGAGGATTTCCCAAGAGGATTTACCACGAGGCTTTCCAACTAGGCTTTCGCACAGGGATATCCCACGTGCAACCGTGCTGTGAGTCGAATCGATCCTCGGCTTGAAAGTCGGGCAGTGCAGGGAAAACAGGTTTCCCTGGAATGGACTGACATATCTGGGGGACTCTGGGGAATGGTGGGCACGACCCTGGAGTTCCTCTCGGCTTTCCTGTGGAGAGCATCTCCTCATGAGATGCGTCGGGAACTCCGGGAATTCTTTCCCGACCACGCAGGGAAAGGATCCATCCTCTCGAGCTATGAGGTGGAAACGGGGCTCCTCTGGATGTGGGCGGGACTCTCGTGCTTCCTCTCGAGTGGAGACTGGTGTGTCGGGGAACTTCTTGAGTTGCAGCAGGGTGTGAAGGACCCATTGGAAGTTCCAGAGGTTAGGTGTGATTTGCCTGGAGACGCCTCAGCAGAAATGGGCCTCATCTCGCCTGGAGGGGAGAACCTCCTGGATTGTCTCGAGTTGTGGCAGGTGCTCTCGACTTACGACGGGGACTTCAGGGACCCGCTCTGGTCGGCCTCAGGAAATGCCAGTCCCCAAGCGAGTTGCTCGGGGGCCTCTCGGGATTCCTCTCCCGTCGATGCCGGGGCCTAAGACCTTGTGAGGAGTCAGTGCCGGAACCTGAGGATTCCTCTCCAGTGCTGACATGGATCTTGGGGTACTTCTGGAGTCTCCCCATGGGAGTCGAGACCTCATCTCGAGTGGGGGCATTCACGTGCGCTTTCTCCCGAGCTGTAGCAACAGTGTCACGCTTCCCTTCACGTGGATCAAGGGGTCAGTGGCTTCCCTCGAGGCTTTCACGAGGCTTTCCACGACGCTTTCCCAAAGGGCTGTCCCACGTGCCACCGTGGTGTGAGTCTCTCCTCGGTTTGAAAGTCGAGGCAGTGCAGGGAAAACAGGTTTCCCTGGAATGGACTGAGACATCTGGGGGCCTTGGGAATGGTGGCACGACCCTGGAGTTCCTCTCGCCGTTTCCTGTGGCAGAGCGCCTCCTCTTGAGATGCGATGGCATCGCCGGGAATTCTTTCCCGACCCACGCAGGGATAGGATCTCTCTTCTCGAGCTATGAGGCCGAAATGGGGTTCCTCCGGATGTGTGCGGGACTCTCGTGCTTCCTCTCGAGTGGACACGGGTATCTCGGGGAACTTCTTGAGTTGCAGCAAGGGTGTGAAGGACCCTTTGGAAGTTCCAGAGGTTAGGTGTGATTAGCCTCGAGACGCCTCAGCGGAAATGGGTGTCATCTCGCCTGGAGGGGAGAACCTCCTGCATTTTCTCGAGTTGCGGCAGGCCGCTCTCGACTTACATCCGGGGACCACAGGGACCCGCTCTGGTGGCCTCAGGAAAGGCCAGTCCCCATGCGAGTTGCTCGGAGGCCTCTCGGGATTCCTCTCCCGTCGATGCGGGGCCTAAGACCTTGTGTGGAGTCCGGTGCCGGAACCTGAGGATTCCTCTCCAGTCCTGACATGGATGTTGGGGTACTTCTGGAGTCTCCCCAGGGGGAGTCAGTCCTCGTCTCGATTCGGGGCATGCACGTGCGGCTTTTTCCTCCCGAGCTGTAGCAGCCAGTGTCACAATTCCCGTCGAGTGGATCAGGGGATCAATGGCTTTCCCTCAAGGCTTTCCCTCGAGGCTTTCCCACGAGGCTTTCCCACAGGGCTGTCCACGTGCCACCGTGGTGTGAGTCGATCCTCGGCTTGAAAGTCTAGGCACAGAGAGGGAAAGATGGCGGACGAATAGGACGGGAAGATCACTTTCTCCCTCACAAATTCCTCAAAAGAACATTTCAACGCCGAGCAAACTCCACAAAACAACTTCTGTAGGCTGGCATAGGACATCAGGCAACCAGAAAAGCAGACCATTGTCTTCAAAAACAGATATTTAATCTTTGCTCTTAGATTTTTGTTGTCAATTTTGTTCATTTAAAAACCCAAACTTCACTACCCAAGTTTACCTGAGAGCGAGATTACTGGCTTGACCACTCTCTCCTCCTCTGGACTCTCCTTTTTCTCCACCAGGTGGCCTCTCTCTCTTTTCTCCCCCATCTCTTCTCTATCCAACTCTGTGAATCTCTGTGTGTTCCAGACGGGTAGAGAACACCTAAAGGAACTGGTTACTGGCAGGATTTGTCTCTCTCCTACTCATTCCTCTCTCTTATCCTCCTGGTAACCTCTGTCTACTTCCTCCCTCTCCTCTTCCCCGTATAACTCTGTAAATACCTCTGAGCGGTCCAGACTATAGAGCACACATATGGAAATGACTACTGGCTAGCTTGCTCTCTCCTCTCTTGATCTCACCGCATCTCATTCCAGTCACCTCTAACTACCCCCTCCATCTTTCTCTTCTCCTTGTAACTCAGTGAACCTCTCTGAGTGTCCCTCAATGTGGAGAAACTTTTCATCTTTAACCTAGATATTTTATCATTGGTGCTGTATAGATGGGAGAAGTCTAGAGGGCTACTGTAAAAATAAAACTGAAAACCAGAAGCAGGAAGCTTAAATCCAAAGCCTGAAAACATTAGAGAACTCTTGAATTCAGGGAACATTAAGCAATAGGAGCTCATCAAATGCCTTCATACCTACACCGAAACCAAGCTCCACCCAAGGGCCACAAGTTCCAAAACAAGACCATACCACGCAAATTCTCCCAGCAACACAGGAAACACTCCCCTGAGCTTCAATATACAGGCAGCTCAAAATTATCCCAAAACCTTTGATGTCTCATAACCCATTACGGGTCACTCCACTGCACTCCAGAGAGAAGAAACCCCAGCTCCACCCACCAAAACTCCAACACAAGCCTCCCTAACCAGGAAACCTTGACAAGCCACTGATAGAACCCCACCCAAAGTGAGGAAGCTCCATAATAAAGAGAACTCCACAGATTACCAGAATATAAAAAGGCCACCCCCAAACGCCAGCAATATAACCAAGATGAAGAGACAGAGGAACACTCAGCAGGTAAAGGAACAGGCAGAGGTTGCCCACCAAACCAAACAAAAGAGGAAGAAGTAGGGAATCTACCGGAGAAGGAATTCCGAATATTGATAGTGAAAATGATCCAAAATCTTGAAATCAAAATGGAAACACAGATAAATAGCCTAGAGACAAGGATTGAGAAGATGCAAGAAAGGTTTAACAAGGACCTAGAAGAAATAAAAAAGAGTCAAAATATAATGAATAACGCAATAAATGAGACCAAAAACACTCTGGAGGCAACAAATAGTAGAATAATGGAGGCAGAAGATAGGATTAGTGAAATAGAAGATAGAATGGTAGAAATAAATGAATCAGAGAGGAAACAAGAAAAACCAATTAAAAGAAACGAGGACAATCTCAGAGACCTCCAGGACAATATGAAACGCTCCAACATTCGAATTATAGGAGTCCCAGAAGAAGAAGACAGAAAGAAAGATCATGAGAAAATCCTTGAGGAGATAATAGTTGAAAACTTCCCTAAAATGGGGAAGAAAATAATCACCCAAGTCCAAGAAACACAGAGAGTTCCAAATAGGATAAACCCAAGGCGAAACACCCCAAGACACATATTAATCAAATTAACAAAGATCAAACACAAAGAACAAATATTAAAAGCAGCAAGGGAAAAACAACAAATAACACACAAGGGGATTCCCATAAGGATAACAGCTGATCTTTCAATAGAAACTCTTCAGGCCAGGAGGGAATGGCCAAGACATACTTAAAGTGATGAAAGACAATAACCTACAGCCCAGATTACTGTATCCAGCAAGGATCTCATTCAAATACGAAGGAGAAATCAAAAGCTTTACAGACAAGCAAAAGCTGAGAGAATTCAGCACCACCAAACCAGCTCTCCAACAAATTCTAAAGGATATCCTCTAGACAGGAAACACGAAAAGGGTGTATAAACCCGAGCCCAAAACAATAAAGTAAATGGTAACGGGATCATACTTATCAATAATCACCTTAAACGTAAATGGGTTGAACGCCCCAACCAAAAGACAAAGACTGGCCGAATGGATACAAAAACAAGACTCCTCTATATGCTGCTTACAAGAGACCCACCTCAAAACAAGGGACACATACAGACTGAAAGTGAAGGCGATGGAAAAAAGATATACCACGCAAACAGAGACCAAAAGAAAGCAGGGAGTGGCAATACTCCATATCCGATAAAATAGACTTTAAAACAAAGGCTGTGAAAAGAGACAAAGAAGGCCACTACATAATGATCAAAGGAACAATCCAAGAAGAAGATATAACAATTATAAATATATATGCACCCAATATAGGAGCACCGCAATATGTAAGAGAAATGCTAACAAGTATGAAAGGGGAAATCAACAATAACACAATAATAGTGGGAGACTTTAATACCCACTCACACCTATGGACAGATCAACTAAACAGAAAAATTAACAAAGAAACGCAAACTTTAAATGATACATTAGATCAGTTAGACCTAATTGATATCTATAGGACATTTCACCCCCAAAACAATGAATTTCACCTTTTTTTCAAGTGCTCATGGAACCTTCTCCAGGATAGATCACATCCTGGGCCATAAATCTAAACTTGATAAATTCAAAAAACTCGAAATCATTCCAAGCATCTTTTCTGACCATAATGCATTAAGATTAGATCTCAATTACAGGAGAAAAACTATTAAAAATTCCAACACATTGGAGGTTGAACAACACACTTCTGAATAACCAACAAATCACAGAAGAAATCAAAAAAGAAATCAAAATATGCATAGAAACTAATGAAAATGAAAACACAACAACGCCAAAACCTGTGGGACACTATAAAAGCAGTGCTAAGAGGAAAGTTCATAGCAATACAGGCATACCTCAAGAAACAAGAAAAAAGTCAAATAAATAACCCAACTCTACAACTAAAGCAACTAGAAAAGGAAGAGTTGGAGAACCCCAGAGTTAGTAGAAGGAAAGAAATCTTAAAAATTAGGGCAGAAATAAATGCAAAAGAAACAAAAGAGACCATAGCAAAAATCAACAAAGCCAAAAGCTGGTTCTTTTGAAAGGATAAATAAAATTGACAAACCATTAGCCAGACTCATCAAGAAGCAGAGAGAGAAAAATCAAATCAATAAAATTAGAAATGAAAATGGAGAGATCACAACAGACAACACAGAAATACAAAGGATCATAAGAGACTACTATCAGCAATTGTATGCCAATAAAATGGACAATGTGGAAGAAATGGACAAATTCTTAGAAAAGTACAATTTTCCAAAACTGAACCAGGAAGAAATAGAAAATCTTAACAGACCCATCACAAGCACGGAAATTGAAACTGTAATCAGAATCTTCCAGCAAACAAAAGCCCAGGTCCAGATGGCTTCACAGCTGAGTTCTACCAAAAATTTCGAGAAGAGCTAACACCTATCCTCCTCAAACTCTTCCAGAAAATTGGCAGAGGAAGGTAAACTTCCAAACTCATTCTATGAGGCCACCATCACCCTAATACCAAAACCTGACAAAGATGTCACAAAAAAAGAAAACTACAGGCCAATATCACTGATGAACATAGATGCAAAAATCCTCAACAAAATTCTAGCAATCAGAATCCAACAACACATTAAAAAGATCATACACCATGACCAAGTGGGCTTTATCCCAGAGATGCAAGGATTCTTCAATATCCGTAAATCAATCAATGTAATTCACCACATTAACAAATTGAAAATAAAAACCATATGATTATCTCAATAGATGCAGAGAAGGCCTTTGACAAAATTCAACATCCATTTATGATAAAAACTCTCCAGAAAGCAGGAATAGAAGGAACATACCTCAACATAATAAAAGCTATCTATGACAAACCCACAGCAAACATTATCCTCAATGGTGAAAAATTGAAAGCATTTCCGCTAAAGTCAGGAACAAGACAAGGGTGTCCACTTTCACCGCTACTATTCAACATAGTTCTGGAAGTTTGGCCACAGCAATTAGAGCAGAAAAAGAAATAAAAGGAATCCAAATTGGAAAAGAAGAAGTAAAACTCTCACTGTTTGCACATGACATGATCCTCTACATGGAAAACCCTAAAGACTCCACCAGAAAATTACTAGAGCTAATCAATGAATATAGGTAAAGTTGCAGGATATAAAATCAACACACAGAAATCCCTTGCATTCCTATACACGAATAATGAGAAAGTAGAAAAAGAAATTAAGGAAACAATTCCATTCACCATTGCAACGAAAAGAATAAAATACTTAGGAATATATCTACCTAAAGAAACTAAAGACCTATATATAGAAAACTATAAAACACTGATGAAAGAAATCAAAGAGGACACTAATAGATGGAGAAATATACCATGTTCATGGATCGGAAGAATCAATATAGTGAAAATGAGTATACTACCCAAAGCAATTTACAAATTCAATGCCAATCCCTATCAAGCTACCAGCCACATTTTTCACAGAACTAGAACAAATAATTTCAAGATTTGTATGGAAACACAAAAAACCTCGAATAGCCAAAGCAATCTGAGAAAGAAGAATGGAACTGGAGGAATCAACTTACCTGACTTCAGGATCTACTACAAAGCCACAGTCATCAAGACAGTATGGTACTGGCACAAAGACAGACATATAGATCAATGGAACAAAAATAGAAAGCCCAGAGATAAATCCACACACATATGGACACCTTATCTTTGACAAAGGAGGCAAGAATATACAATGGAGTAAAGACAATCTCTTTAACAAAGTGGTGCTGGGAAAACTGGTCAACCACTTGTAAAAGAATGAAACTAGATCACTTTCTAACACCGCACACAAAAATAAACTCAAAATGGATTAAAGATCTAAATGTAAAGACCAGAAACTATAAAACTCCTAGAGGAGAACATAGGCAAAACACTCTCCGACATAAATCACAAGCAGGATCCTCTATGATCCACCTCCCAGAATTCTGGAAATAAAAAGCAAAAATAAACAAATGGGATCTAATTAAAATTAAAAGCTTCTGCACAACAAAGGAAAATATAAGCAAGGTGAAAAAGACAGCCTTCTGAATGGGAGAAAATAATAGCAAATGAAGCAACTGACAAACAACTAATCTCAAAAATATACAAACAACTTCTGCAGCTCAATTCCAGAAAAATAAATGACCCAATCAAAAAATGGGGCCAAAGAACTAAATAGACATTTCTCCAAAGAAGACATATGGATGGCTAACAAACACATGAAAAGATGCTCAACATCACTCATTATTAGAGAAATGCAAATCAAAACCACAATGAGGTACCACTTCACACCAGTCAGAATGGCTGCGATCCAAAAATCTGCAAGCAATAAATGCTGGAGAGGGTGTGGAGAAAAGGGAACCCTCTTACACTGTTGGTGGGAATGTAAAACTAGTACAGCCACTATGGAGAACAGTGTGGAGATTCCTTAAAAAATTGCACATAGAACTACCTTATGACCCAGCAATCCCACTTCTGGGCATACACACCGAGGAAACCAGAATTGAAAGAGACACATGTACCCCAATGTTCATCGCAGCACTGTTTATAATAGCTAGGACATGGAAACAACCTAGATGTCCATCAGCAGATGAATGGATAAGAAAGCTGTGGTACATATACACAATGGAGTATTACTCAGCCATAAAAAAGAATTCATTTGAATCAGTTTCTGATGAGATGGATGAAACTGGAGCCGATTATACAGAGTGAAGTAAGCCAGAAAGAAAAACACCAATACAGTATACTAACACATATATATGGAATTTAGGAAGATGGCAATGACGACCCTGTATGCAAGACAGGGAAAGAGACACAGATGTGTATAATGGACTTTTGGACTCAGAGGAGAGGGAGAGGGTGGGATGATTTGGGAGAATGACATTCTAACATGTATACTATCATGTAAGAATTGAATCGCCAGTCAATGTCTGATGCAGGATACAGCATGCTTGGAGCTGGTGCATGGGGATGACCCAGAGAGATGTTATGGGGAGGCAGGTGGGAGGGGGGTTCATGTTTGGGAACGCATGTAAGAATTAAAGATTTTAAAATTTAAAAATAAAAAAATAAATTAAAAAAAAAAAACGAAAGTCGAGGCAGTGCAGGGAAAACAGGTTTCCCTGGAATGGACTGAGACATCTGGGGGACTCTGGGAATGGTGGCACGACCCTGGAGTTCCTCTCGCCTTTCCTGTGGAGAGCGCCTCCTCTTGAGAAGCGACGGAACGCCGGGAATTCTTTCCCGACCATGCAGGGAAAGGATCCTCCTCTCGAGCTATGAGGCGGAAACGGGCTTCCTCTGGATGTGGGCGACTCACGTGCTTCCTCTCGAGTGGAGACGGTATGTCGGGGAACTTCTTGAGTTGCAGCAAGGGTGTAAAGGACCTTTGGAAGTTCCAGAGGTTAGGTGTGATTAGCTCGAGACGCTTCAGCGGAAATGGGCCTCATCTCGCTGGAGGGGAACCTCCTGGATTATCGCGAGTTGCGGCAGTGCTTTCGACTTATGACGGGGACCTCAGGGACCCTCTCTGGTGGCCTCAGGAAAGGCCAGTCCCCATGCGAGTTGCTCGGGGCCTCTCGGATTCCTCTCCCGTCGATGCTGGGGCCTAAGGCCTTGTGTGGAGTCGGTGCTGGAACCTGAGGATTCCTCTCAGTGCTGACATGGATCTTTGGGTACTTCTGGAGTCTCCCCAGGGAGTCAGTCTTCGTCTCGAGTGGGGCATGCACGTGCGCTTCCTCCCGAGCTGTAGCAGCAGTGTTACGCTTACCTTCGCGTGGATCAAGGATCTGTGGCTTTGCCTCGAGGCTTTCCAACAAGGCTTTCCCACAGGGCTGTCCACGTGCCACCGTGTGTGAGTGATCCTCGGCTGAAAGTCGAGGCAGTGCAGGGAAAACAGGTTTCCTGGAATGGACTTAGACATCTGGGTATCGGAATGGTGGCACGACCCTGAGTTCCTCTCGCCTTTCCTGTGCAGAGCGCCTCCTCTTGAGATGCGACGGGAAAGCAAGGAATTTTCCCGACCACGCAGGAAAGGATCCTCTCTCGAGCTAAGAGCAGAAACGGCTCCTCTGGATGTGGCGGGACTCAGTGCTTCTCTCGAGTGGAGACGGGTATGTCGGGAACTTCTTGAGTTGCAGCAAAGGGTGAAGGACTCTTTGGAAGTTCCAGAATTTAGTGTGATTAGTCGAGACGGCTCAGCCGAAATGGGCCTCATCTCGCTGGAGGGAGAACTCCTGGATTTTCTCAAGCTGCGGCAGGTGCTCTCGACTTACGACAGGGACCTCAGGGACCCGCTGTGGTGGCCTCAGGAAAGGCCAGTCCCCATGCGAATTGCTCGGCGGCCTCTCGGGATTCCTCTCCCGTCGATGCTGGGGCCTAAGACCTTGTGTGGAGTCAGTGCCAGAACATGAGGATTCCTCCCCAGTGCTGACATGGAACTTGGGGTACTTCTGGAGTCTCCCCAGAGGAGTCAGTCCACGTCTCGAATGGGGACATGCACGTGCGCTTTCCTCCCGAGCTGTAGCAGCCGTGTCAAGCTTCCCTTCTCGTGGATCAAGGGATCTGTGGCTTTCCCTTGAGGCTTTTACACGAGGCTTTCCCACGAGGCTTTCCCACAGGGCTGTCCTATGGGCCACCGTGGTGTGAGTCGATCCTCGCTTGAAAGTCGAGGCAGCGCAGGGAAAACAGGTTTCCCTGGAATGGACTGAGACATCTGGGGGACTCTGGGAATGGTGGCACGACCCTGGAGTTCCTCTCTCGCCTTTCCTGTGGAGAGCGCCTCCTCTTGAGATGCGATGGGAAGCGGGAATTC
>NW_017218472.1:0-11896 GCF_001704415.2 Capra hircus | reverse complement strand
AGCTTCTAGTGGAGGCTTCACCCTTATAGGGAGGGGGCGGCAAGGGGTGTCCTATGTCACTTTCTTTCGTACTTTGGGAATTTTTTATCCGTTTTTGTGTTTAGGTCTTACGGATGTTTTATCTGGGGATGTCTGCCTTAAGCTCTCAGGTGCATATATCCTGATGGGGGACATTTGTCTTGAGCCTCTGGAAGCAGAAGGCTTAATTAAGGAAATTTTCTCTTGAATTTCTGGAAGCAGGTGGTCTGGTTGGGGAAGTTTTTATTAAGCTCTTTGGAGCAGATAATCTAATTGGAGAAGTTTCTCTTAAACTCCTTGGAGCATCTTTATTTAATAAAGACAATCCTCATCAGAATGATCTTGACTTACTTCTTCTTCCAGATCTTCCTCATCTGAAACCTGCTCTTTTTTGTCATCTCTATCTATTACCTTTTCTTGGCAGTCATTGCAGCTATCATTTGATTCAACTGCCGATAGCTAGGTGTAGCTATCACTCTCCTCTTCGATAGCTTTTTCATGATAGATACCTTTTTATGTGCACTTTCCTCTTTAAGGTGTACCTTTTCAGATTCAGGGGCAGGGTCTAGAGTCCCTAATTATATTCCATAAGGAAAAGGCGTCAGTAGGCACCTTTTCTGAGCCATGTTCAGCATGGTGAGTTTTTAGTTGTTTTCCTACTCTCTCCCAGGTGTCTAAGTTAACAGTGCCTTCTTCTGGAAACCAGGGACACTGTTCTTGTACAAAGGAAAAAAATGAATGAATATTGGATTTTTTAACTTTAATTCCTCGTTTAGTTAGTAACTGCAAGATTACTCCTATAAAAAGCTGTCTTTCTTTTGATTCACTGTTACCCATGTCAGAAAATTAAGTCTTATAGAAAAGTCTACCTCAACAAAAGGTTTTACCTTTGGCGAGGGGGGTTTTGTTTTTAACCCTAGGATAGCAGGTTTCTTTTCAACCCTCTAGAGCACCAGGTTTCTCTTAAACCCTTGAACACTTCCCACTTTCCTCACCCTGTCTATCCTACAGGGGGGTCCGCGGCACCCTGAGTGGGGTCCTAGCCGTCCCGAACACTCAACACTGGGGGAGTACCCGAAAGTACTCCGGGGGAGTGATTAAGTCACTCCGGGGGGAGCAACAGAGAGTGCTCCGGGGGGAGCAACGGAGAGTGCTCCGGGGAGCAGCAGAGAGTGCTCCGGGGGGAGCTTTTGCTCCGAGGAACCTACCTTCGAATAGCCTGTTCCGGGCGCCACTTGCCGGGGTCCAGCCCCGGTGGATCCAGGGAACTCGAAGGGTGGACGGCGTTGGCGTGGAAAGACTTGTTTGTTTATTAATGTAAGATTAGATTAAGAAACTATAGTGTAGTAAGAAGGTTAAGTGGAGGAAGAGGGCTGAATAGCTTGGTTTACGCGGAAGGCCAATAAAATTCCAGACAAGGAATTTGCACCATCTACGTTGGGCCACCGGCGCCCGCTTGAATATCTAAGGGTGCCTCGCCTTAAGCTCCCTTTCGTGCGGGTCTTAACAGCCGGGGCAAGTAAGTAGACCTGGCGAGCCTCCGCGCCCCAGATGGAGATTCAGCCTGAAGTTAAAGTAAAGAGCAGAGAGAGGAAAGGGGAGAGAAGAGGAGAGAGAGAGACATGGGGGGCCAGAGTCCCAAGAAACCAGGCCGAGAGACTAGTTCGAGAAACTGGTCCGAGAAACTGGTCCGAGAAACTGGTCCGATCCTTTATTGTTCAGAAGGCCTTTTATACTTTTGATAAAACATGGAGATCAATGGGTAACACAGAATTATGTAGCGTTCGCAGCCCAGACTCTTTCTATACATCATTTTGTATACAAAAGGTCTCAGGTGATTTACATTATCTTCTGGCCAAGAGCTTGTTAACACTTTTTATCTCTCTTCCTTAATGAATGTTGATTTTGTTTCCCCTGAAGTGTTTTTCTTTAATTTGCATCTCCTTAAAGCATTAAAGTTACATCTCTATAGAACAAAGGTGCAGTGGGATATAACAAAGAAGGTACTTAACTCGAAGATCTAATGTTGCTAATACCAGGTCTACTACTTGTTTTTCTATATACCAACTATATCTAAAAATAAAGGATATGAAAATTTGGCAGCAAGCATTGACTCAACAAATGAAACTTTTAATCAGTCCTATTCTAAAGATTTTGACTCTTCGGAAGCCCCTACATTCCTAGGATGTTTTAAGCTTCCTGTGCCTCCTGCGGTCAGGAGGCCTCAAACAATCACACTCGCAGAGTCCTGCAGGCAGGCTAGAAAGCCATCGGAGGGGTTTTTGGATTGAAACACTCTTTCAAATGCAGAAGACTAAAGCCCTGAATTGACTTTTTCCAGAAAATGTCAGAAGAGTGGAAAAGCAGAGCACAAAAGCCGGCAGATTTTTGTTGGGGTACATGCTTAGGAATTTCCAGAGGGGTCCCTGAAGTCTGAGCACGCCTTGCGTATGTCAGCTTCCTTCCTCATGACCTTGTCACGGGCGGGATTCCTCACATTGGCTTCCGGCATCTCGGTATTCCTTTCCCGTCGATGCCGGGGCCTAAGACCTTGTGTGGAGTCAGTGCCGGAACCTGAGGATTCCTCTCCAGTGCTGACATGGATCTTGGGGTACGTCTGGAGTCTCCCCAGGGGAGTCAGTCCTCGTCTCGAGTGGGGGCATGCACGTTCGCTTTTCTCCCGAGCTGTAGCAGCAGTGTCACGCTTCCCTTCACGTGGATCAAGGGATCTGAGGCTTTCCCTCGAGGCTTTCCCACGAGGCTTTCCCACAGGGCTGTCCCACGAGTCACTGTGGTGTGAGTCCATACTCGGCTTGAAAGTCGAGGCAGTGCAGGGAAAACAGGTTTCCCTGGAATGAACTGAGACATCTGGGAGACTCTGGGAATGGTGGCACGACCCTGGAGTTCCTCTCGCCTTTCCTGTGGAGAGCGCCTCTTCTTGAGATGCAACAGGAACGCCGGGAATTCTTTCCCGAACACGCAGGGAAAGGATCCCTCCTCTCGAGCTAGGAGGCGGAAACGGGGCTTCTCTGGATGAGGGCGGGACTCTCGTGTTTCCCCTCGAGTGGAGACGGGTATGTCGGGGAACTTCTTGAGTTGCCAGCAAGGGTGTGAAGGACCCTTTGTAAGTTCCAGAGGTTAGGTGTGATTAGCCTCGAGACGCCTCAGCGGAAATGGGCCTCATCTCCCGTGGAGCGGAGAACCTCCTGGATTTTCTCGAGTTGCGGCAGGTGCTCTCAACTTACGACGGGGACCTCAGGGACCCGCTCTGTTGGCCTCAGGAAAGGCCAGTCCCCATGCGAGTTGCTCTGGGGCCTCTCGGGATTCCTCTCCCGTCGATGCCGGGGCCTAAGACCTTGTGTGGAATCGCTGCCGAAACCTGAGGATTCCTCTCCCAGTGCTGACATGGATTTGGGGTACTTTTGGAGTCTCCAGAGGGGAGTCAGTCCTCGTCTCGAATTGGGGCATTCACGTGCGATTTCCTCTCGAGCTGTAGCAGCAGTGTCACGCTTCTCTTCCCGTGGATCAAGGGATCTGTGGCTTTCCCTCGAGGCTTGCCCACGAGGCTTTCCCACAGGGTTGTCCCACAAGCCACCGTGGTGTGAGTCGATCCTCGGCTTTAAAGTCGTGGCAGTGCAGGGAACACAGGTTTCCCTGGAATGGACTGAGACATCTGGGGGACTCTGGGAATGGTGGCACGACCCTGGATTACCTCTCGCCCTTCCTGTGGAGAGCCCCTCCTCTTGAGATGCGACGGGAACGCCGGGAATTCTTTCCCGACCACGCAGGGAAAGGATCCCAGCTCACGAGCTAGGAGGCGGAAACGGGGCTCCTCTGGATGAGGGAGGGACTCTCCTCATTCCTCTCGAGTGGAAACGGGTATGTCGGGGAACTTCTTGAGTTGCCAGCAAGGGTGTGAAGGATCCTTTGGAAGTTCCAGAGGTTAGATGTGATTACCCTCGAGACGCCTCTCTGGAAATGGGCATCATCTCGCTTAGAGGGGAGAACCTCCTGGATTTTCTCGAGTTGCGGCAGGTGCCCTCGACTTACGACGGGGCCCAAAGGGACCCGCTCTGGTGGCCTCAGGAAAGGTCAGTCCCCATGCGAGTTGCTCGGGGGCCTCTCGGTATTGCTCTGCCATCGATGCCAGGGCCTAAGACCTTGTGTGGAGTCGGTGCTGGAACCTGAGGATTTCTCTCCAGTGCTGACATGGATCTTGGGGTACTTCTGGAGTCTCCCCTGGGAGTCAGTCCTCGTCTCGTGTGGGGGCATGCCCGTGCGCTTACCTTCCAAGCTCTATCAGCAGTGTCACGCTTCCCTTCACGTGGATCAAGGGATCTGTGGCTTTACCTCGAGGCTTTCCCACGAGGCTTTCCCTCGAGGCTTTCCCACAGGGCTCTCCCACGTGCCACCGTGGTGTGACTCTATCCTCGGATTGAAAGTCGAGGCAGTGCAGGGTAAACAGGTTTCCCTGGAATGGACTGAGACATCCGGGGCATTCAGGGAATGGTGGCACGACCTGGAGTTCCTCTCACCTTTACTGTTTAGAGCCCCTCCTCTTGAGATGCGACGGGAACGCCGGGAATTCTTTCCGGACACGCAGGGAAAGGATCCCTCCTCTCGAGCTAGGAGGCGGAAACACGGCTCATCTGAATGTGGGCTGGACTCTCGTGCTTCCTCTCGAGTGGAGACGGGTATGTCGGGGAACTTCTTGAGTTGAAGCAAAGGTGTGAAGGACCCTTTCGAAGTTCCCGAGTTTAGGTGTGATTAGACTCGAGACATCTCAGCGGAAAAGGGCCTCATCTCGCCTGGAGGGGAGAACCTCCTGGATTTTCTCGAGTTGCGGCAGGTGCTCTCGACTTAGGACGGGGACCTCAGGGACCCGCTCTGGTGGCCTCAGGAA
This sequence comes from Capra hircus, assembly GCF_001704415.2. Taxonomy (NCBI): domain Eukaryota; kingdom Metazoa; phylum Chordata; class Mammalia; order Artiodactyla; family Bovidae; genus Capra; species Capra hircus. The sequence goes on along the minus strand of NW_017218472.1, from coordinate 6,975 downwards.
AGGCCAGTACCCATGCGAGTTGCTCAGAGGCCTTTCGGAATTCCTCTCCCATCGATGCCGGGCCTAAGACCTTGTGTCGTGTCGGTGCCGGAACCTGAGGATTCCTCTCCAGTGCTGACATGGATCTTGGGGTACTTCTGGAGTCTCCCCAGGGGAGTCAGTCCTCGTCTCGAGTGGGGGCTTGCACGTGTGCTTTCCTCCAGAGCTGTAGCAGCAGTGTCACGCTTCCCTTCGTGTGGATCAAGGGATCAGTGGCTTTCCCTCGAGCGTTTCCCACGAGGCTTTCCACGAGGCTTTCCCACAGGGCTTTCCCTCGTGCAACCGTGGTGTGAGTCGATCCTCGGCTTGAAAGTGGAGGCAGTGCAGGAAAACAGGTTTCCCTGGAATGGACTGAGACATCTGGGGGACTCTGGGAATGGTGGCATGACCCTGGAGTTCCTCTCGCCTTTCCTGTGGAGAGCGCCTCCTCTTGAGATGCGACGGGAACGCCGGGAATTCTTTCCCGACCATGCACTGAAAGGATCCCTCCTCTCGAGCTATGAGGCAGAAAAGGGGCTCCACTGGATATGGGCGGGATTCTTGTGCTTCCTCTCAAGTGGAGACGGGTATGTCGGGGAACTTCTTGAGTTGAAGCAAGGGTGTGAAGGACTCTTTGGAAGTTCGAAAGTTTAGGTGTGATTAGCCTCGTGACGCCTTAGCGGAAATGGGCCTCAGCTCACCTGGAGGGGAGAACCTCCTGGATATTCTCGAGTTGCGGCAGGTGCTCTCGACTTACGACCTGGACCTCAAGGACCCGCTTTGGTGGCCTGAGGAAAGGCCAGTCCCCATGCGAGTTGCTCGGGGGCTTCTCGGGATTCCTCTCCTGTCGATGTCGGGGCCTAAGACCTTGTGTGCAGTCGGTACCGGAACCTGAGGATTCCTTTCCAGTGCTGACATGGATCTTGGGCTACCTCTGGAGTCTCCCCAGGGGATTCAGGCCTCGTCTCGAGTGGGGGCATGAGCGTGCCCTTTCCTCCCATGCTGTAGCAGCAGTGTCACGCTTCTGCTTGCGTGGACCAAGGGATCTGTGACTTTCCCTCGAGTCTTTCCCACGAGGCTCTCCACAGGGCTGTCCCACGTGTCTCGGTGGTGTGAATCGATCCTCGGCGTGAAAGCCGAGGCAGTGCAGGGAAAACAGGTTCCTATGGAATGGACTGAGACATCTGGGGGAGTCTTGGAATGGTGGCACGACCCTGCAGTTCCTCTCCCCTTTCCTTTGGAGAGCGCCTCCTCTTGAGATGCGATGGGAATGCCGGGAAATTCTTTCCCGACCAAGTAGGGAAAGGATCCCTCATCTCGAGCTACGAGCCGGAAACGGAGCTCCTCTGGATGTGGCCGGGACCCTCGTGCTTCCTCTTGAGTGGAGACGGGTATGTCGGGGAACTTCTTGAGTTGCAGCATGACTGTGAAAGACTCTTTAGAAGTTCCAGAGTTCACGTGTGATTAGCCTCGAGACACCTCAGTGGAAACGGGCCTCATCTCGCCTGCAGGGGAGAACCTCCTGGATTTTCTCGAGTTGCGGCAGGTGCTCTCGAGTTACGACGGAAGACCTCAGGGACCCGCTCTGGTGACCTCAGGAAAGGCCAGTCCCCATGCGAGGTACTAGGGGGCCTCTCAGGATTCCTCTCCCGTCGATGCCGGGGCCTAAGACCTTGTGTGGAGTCGGGACCGGAACCTGAGGATTCCTCTCCAGTGCTGACATGGATCTTGGCGTACTTCTGGAGTCTCCCAAGCTTGCGTCAGTCCTCGGCTCGAGTGGGGTCATGCACGTGCGCTTTCCTCCCGAGCGGTTAGCAGCAGTGTCACGCTTCCCTTCTCGTGGATCAAGGAATCTGTGGCTTTCCCTGGAGTCTTTCCCATGAGGCTTTCCCACAGGGCTATTCCACTTGCCACCATGGTGTGAGTCGATCCTCGGCGTGAAAGTCGAACCAGTGCAGGGGAAAACAGGAACCTCCTTCCCCACAGTAGGGGATACACTGTCCCCTTGGGCGGGGGTGTCTCCAGGGCACTCGCGCTGGGGGGGTTGCCCGCGGAGGTGCGGGCCTCAGGCTCCACGTGAGAAAAGCCCCAAATGGCATTAGCTGCCAGTCCAGACGCTGGCCCCTCAGGTCTCTGGCCGGAGCCTTGGGCTCCAGGCAACTCAAAGCCCTCGGCGGTGGCACTCTGGGACTGCTGTAGGGAAAGGATGCCAAGAGCCCATGGAGGAGTTGGGGAGGGGGCATGGGGCAAACGGAGGCGAGGACAGCGAGGCATCTAGGTGGAAGCGCTGGAGAGAGCGTCTGGTGTCCCGGAATGCCTCGGAGGAGCCAGCGGGGGACAGTCGAGGCCCAGGGACCTGTGGAATGTGAAAAGGCGGGGAAATCCCAGAGCAAGGCAGGCTGGGAAAGGGGGCGTTGGTGGCCAATTCAAAGGGACCTTGGGGCGTTTCCTGGGCGGTGAGCTTCCCTTGGCACTGCTGAGGGCCCCTGATTGATCCACTCCGGGGTTGATCCCACCCCCCGCTGCGAGGGAGGGCCACAAACCAAAGCCGCGAACTGCCCGCCCACCCCAACGGGGATCTTGGCGGTCCAGGGCTCAGCCTGTGCCCGGGAAAAGCCCACTCGCTCCACGGGACTCCGTCCAGGGTCTCTGCTTGGAAAGAGGCCAGGGGCGAGCCCCACCATCTACCCACCCAAACCCTATTGACGTCAATGGTGGCGGAGACGCCTCCCGTTCTCCAGAGTCCTAAGCTGCTGGGTCCCCGCACCACTCGGCCAGCAGTCTGCAGCGTGCCCGTGTGCCTCTCCCACCATGGCTTCGTTCAGGCTCCTCCAGCACCTCAAGCGGTACGTTTGCCCTCGGTCCCTGTGGTCGGATCACATCTCAGGGGATTTGCGGGTGGCCTGGGCAAGGGCTCTCGGCCAATGTGTTGACCCCCCTCCTACCCGAGAACGGCTGGGGACCCATCGGCCAGGCCCTGGGGTTCCGAGGCGTCAGGTGTGCCCAAATTCGGAGGGGCGTGGCATCGTTCGTTCATCTTGCTCCTTTGGCACACACATGGCTTCTCCGTTCTCTTTTCTGGGAAGACAGTGTTGTTTCAGGGGGCGTGCCTGCGGGGGGGCGGGGCCGGGGTTGCGGAGTGGTGGGAGCGGGTGCTGTGCTGGATGAGGCCCTTTATCCTCACATCTTCCTGTGGGAATGGGAGTCGGGGAGCTCTGTGGCCTTGCTGCCTTCAGTGGCTTCCTCTGCACAGGGGCCTAGTGGCTTCTGCCTTTTGTCAGGCGTTACGGGGTTTGGGCTTCGCTTTGGTGGCCTTGGCCTTTGCCTTGGCCTGGGCCTTGGCCTTGCCTTGCGTTGCCTTGCCCTTGCCTTGGTCTTGGGCTTGGCCTTGCCCTGCCCTTGAAGCTTGAACTTGACCTTGACCTTGAACTTGAACTTGACCTTGACTTGAACTTGAACTTCAACTTGACCCTTGACCTTGACCTTGAACTTGACTTTGAACTTGATCTTGAACTTGACTTTGAACTTGAACTTGAACTTGACTTTGACTTTGAACTTGAACTTGACCTTGAACTTGAACTTGATCTTGATCTTTATCTTGACATTGAACTTGAACTTGACCTTGACCTTGACTTGACACTTGAACTTGACCTTGAACCTTGACCTTGAACTTGAACTTCTTAACTTGAACTTAACTTGTACCTTGACCTTGACTTGAACTTGAACTTGACCTTGATACTTGACCTTGACCTTGAACTATGAACTTGACCTTGACCTTGAACTTGAAGTTGACCTTGAACTTGAACTTCAACTTGATCTTGAGCTTGAACTTGAACTTGAACTTGACCTTGAACTTGAACTTGACCTTGACCTTGACCAACAACGGGAGACCTCGAGATTTGCTCAGAGCACCGGAGGTCCAGAAGCAGGGCCCTGTATCTCCCCTTCCCTTTGTGATCATTGCAAAGACATTCCTAGCTGATAGCGGGAGTGCCCCTGAAGAAGCAAGCAGTGGGAGTGTGTTTGACACGACTGTGTGCCTTCCTGGCCTCATCTCCACAAGGGGCCTTTCCTCTCGAATAGGCCCCATGTCCCCTTGGGGAGGGTGTCATGCCTCTTTTCTCCTCACTGCCAAAGGGTGGAGCCAAGCTCGCTCTGTCAGAGGTACAAAAACAGCAATTGAATGGGATTTTCAAGCTCTTGCTAGGCTGCACCCTTTCAGGGCCCACTTTACTGAAACAGGTGCTCTGTGGCCCCTGGTTGGGTATGCAGGTTCACAAACAGGGTGAGATCCTGTCCAAGCCAAGAATTTTCCTGAAAGACCTAGGCTCACTAGAGCTCTCCTCCAGAGCAAAGGGGATAGAGGAGATGTATGGAGGAGTCTTTGCCTTTCCCTGTGAGTGTGGGGCTACTCCCTACGGCCCCAAGCTCAGGGATAACTGCCTCTAAGAAAGGAATGGCAAGAAGCGCTATTCTTGGAGGTTGGGACAGGGAGTTCGCAGCATGTGGGGAAAGAAAGACTTCTTCGGGGAAGAAGAGGCAACCACCGGGGGTGTGTTTGCAAGCCTCTATTTGGAAGGAACAGGTTTGCTTATACAATCTCAAGACCTCCAGATCTGCTCAGAGGACTGGAAGTTCCAGAGACAGGGCCATGTATCTCCCCTTCCCTTTGAGATCCTTGCAAAGACATTCCTAGCAGATCGTGGGAGTGCCCATGAAGAAGCAAGCAGCGGGAGTGTGCTTGACATCACTGGCTGCCTACCTGGGCTCAGCTCCTCAAGGGGCCTTTCTCTCCTGGTAGGCCCTATGTCCCCTTTGGGAGAGGGTGGTGCCCTCTTCCCTCCACACTGCCAAAGGGTGGAGGTGGAGCAAACTCGTTCTCTCCGAGGTTAAAAAAAAAAAGACAAATTGGATGGATTTTTAAGCTCTTGCTATGCTGCACCCCTCCAGGACCCACTCGAGCAAAACAGGTGCCCTGTGGCCCCTAGGTCGGGTATGCAGGTTCACACACTGGGTGGGATCCCGTCAAAGCCAAGAATTTTCCTGACAGACCTAGGCTCACTAGAGCTCTCCTCCAGAGGAAAGGGGACAGAAAAGACGTGTGTGTGGAGGTGGCTCTGCCTTTCCAGGTCCCAATCTCAGGGATAACTGCCCCTAAGAAAGGAACTGCTGCTGCTGCTGCTGCTAAGTTGCTTCAGTCGTGTTCGACTCTGTGCGACGCCATAGACGGTAGCCCACTAGGCTCCCCCGTCCCTGGGATTCTCCAGGCAAGAACAGTAAGTGGGTTGCCATTGCCTTCTCCAATGCATGAAAGTGAAAATGAAAGTGCAGTCGCTCAGTCGTGTCCGACCCTCAGCGACCCCACGGACTGCAGCCTACCAGGCTTCTCCGTCCATAGGATTTTCTGAAAGGAACTGCAAGAAGCGCTTTTCCTGGAGGCTGGGAAAGGGAGTTCGCAGGATGTGGGGAAAGAGATCCTCCTTCGAGGAAGAATAGGCGGCCACTTGTTTTGTGTTGCAAACCTCTATTTGGAAGGAACAGGTTAGCTTATACAAAGGGAGACCTCCAGATCTGCTCAGAGGACCGAAGTTGCAGAGGCAGGTCGGTGTATTTTCCCTTCATTTTGCGATCCTTGCAAAGACATTCCTTGCTGATAGATATTCAGCAAGGGCCTTTGAGACTGTTGTTTTCTTTCCTAGGTTCAAAGATTCCTTCAGTTCCTAATATAGATATCCTAGAAATTATCTGACATCCGTGAAAATCTGATATGTCCTGGTCAAATGCTGTCAGTTATAATTCCAGTTATCATATTAAAGCATTTCAAGTCGCAGCAGTGACCAGATTACATTGTCAATTTCTATTTAATCAGGTTTTAACCATGTCTTCTATGATTTCACACTGATGCCTTTACAGAAATACTGCTACTTCAAGATATATGGAATATACATTTTTTAAGCTTACCGATAATTTGTTTGTTTGTTTGTTTGTCTTCTGGTAAGCTGGTACCAGATGGAATTTAGTCTCCTCTCTAGGTTAAGAGAACAAAGTTTTCTTAGAATGCAATTTTTGATAACAGACTATGAGTTTCTTTACCTTTCATTGATTTATAATTGTTTTCATCATCTGTTTGTTTACTTCGGTAAAGCAAATAAGCCTTATTTAAGATTTTGGTACATGTAGGATGGACTAAGCTTTCCCCCACTCTTGCAAGTTCCCTTAACCCTTCAGATTCTTCTCGTGGGACAAAGATCTCACTTTCCTCCAGAGGGACAATCCAAGCTTTTTATTAGTTGATCTGCCCCTGACATCAGAGTCAATTTGAGCATGAGTTGGCCTATAATTTAGGCATGAAACTATGACTACATAAAGAAAAGGTGACTTTATGATTCAGGGATGGCCATGATATGCCTTGCACTTCAGAGAAAAAGGGTTAAAATGATTTTTTTTTTCTTCAAAACTGCACAGCCAGTTCTTTCAGCATATGCAATTGAAAACATCTAGTCATTAGGTCAGTTTTCATTCCAATCCCAAAGAAAGGCAATGACAAAGAATATTCAAGCTGCCTGCACAATTGCACTCATCTCACACACTAGTAAAGTAATGCTCAAAATTCTCCAAGTTCACATGAACTGTGAACTTCCAAATGTTCAAGAGGGATTTAAAACATGCAGAGAAACCAGAGATCAAACTGCCAACATCCACTGGATCATTGAAAAAGCAAGAGAGTTCCAGAAAAAAAGACATCTTTTTCTGCTTTATTGACTATGCCAAATCCTTTGACTGTGTGGATCACAATAAACTGGGAAAAATTCTGAAAGAGATGGGAATACCAGACCACCTGACCTGTCTCTTGAGAAACCTGTATGCAGGTCAGGAAGAAACAGTTCGAACTGGACATGGAACAACAGACTGGTTCTAAATAGGAAAAGGAATATGTCAAGGCAGTGTATTGTCACC
>NW_017218471.1:0-11897 GCF_001704415.2 Capra hircus | reverse complement strand
GAGTGGGGCATGGCACGTGCGCTTTCCTCCCGAGCTGTGGAAGCAGTGTAACGCTTCCATCGCGTGGATCAAGGGATCTGTGGCTTTCCCTCGACGGCTTTCCACCTTTCACGAGGCTGTCCCACGTGCCACTGTGGTTTGAGTCGATCTTCGGCGTGAAAGTCGAGGCAGTTTGGGGAAAACAGGTTCCTCTGAAATGGACTGAGACATCTGGGGGACTCTTGGAATGGTGGCCTGACCTGGAGTACCTATCCCCTTTCCTGTGGAGAGGGCCTCCTCTTGAGATGCGACGGGAACCTCGGGAATTCTTTTTCGACCAAGTAGGGAAAGGATCCCTCATCTCGAGCAAAGAGGCGGAAACGGGGCTCCTTTGGATGTGGGCGGGTGCCGGGAGCCAGTGTGAGGAATCCCGCCCATGACAAGGTCATGAGGAAGGAAGCTGACATACGCAAGGCGTGCTCAGACTTCAGGGACCCCTCTGGAAATTCGTAAGCATGTACCCCAGCAAAAATCTGCCGGCTTTTGTGCTCTGCTTTTCCACTCTTCTGACATTTTCTGGAAAAAGTCAATTCAGGGCTTTAGTCTTCTGCATTTGAAAGAGTGTTTCAATCCAAAAACCCTCTGATGGCTTTCTAGCCTGCCTGCAGGACTCGTACAGCTGCGCATGTGATTGTTTGAGGCCTCCTGACCGCAGGAGGCACAGGAAGCTTAAAACATCCTAGGAATGTAGGAGCTTCCGAGGAGTCAAAATCTTTAGAATAGGACTGATTAAAGGTTTCATTTTTTGGGTCAATGCTTGCTGCCAAATTTTCATATCCTTTATTTTTAGATATAGTTGGTATATAGAAAAACAAGTAGTAGACCTGGTATTAGCAACATTAGATCTTCGAGTTAAGTACCTTCTTTGTTATATCCCACTGCACCTTTGTTCTATAGAGATGTAACTTTAATGCTTTAAGGAGATGCAAATTAAAGAAAATCACTTCAGGGGAAACAAAATCAACATTCATTAAGGAAGAGAGATAAAAAGTGTTAACAAGCTTCTTGGCCAGAAGATAATGTAAATCACCTGAGACCTTTTGTATACAAAATGATGTATAGAAAGAGTCTGGGCTGCGAACGCTACATAATTCTGTGTTACCCATTGATCTCCGTGTTTTATCAAAAGTATAAAAGGCCTTCTGAACAATAAAGGACGGGGCCAGGGGCCGGGGACCAGTTTCTCGGACCAGTTTCTCGAACTAGTCTCTCGGCCTGGTTTCTTGGGACTCTGGCTCCCCCCATGTCTCTCTCTCTCCTCTTCTCTCCCCTTCCCTCTCTCTGCTCTTTACTTTAACTTCAGGCTGAATCTCCATCTGGGGCGCGGAGGCTCGCCAGGTCTACTTACTTGCCCCGGCTGTTAAGACCCGCGCGAAAGGGAGCTTAAGGCGAGGCACCCTTAGATATTCAAGCGGGCGCCGGTGGCCCAGCGTAGATGGTGCAAATTCCTTGTCTGGAATTTTATTGGCCTTCCGCGTAAACCAAGCTATTCAGCCCTCTTCCTCCACTTAATCTTCTTACTACACTATAGTTTCCTAATCTAATCTTACATTAATAAATAAACAAGTCTTTCCACGCCAACGCCGTCCACCCTTCGAATTCCCTGGATCCACCGGGGCTGGACCCCGGCAAGTGGCGCCCGGAACAGGCTATTCGAAGGTAGGTTCCTCGGAGCAAAAGCTCCCCCCGGAGCACTCTCTGTTGCTCCCCCCGGAGCACTCTCTGTTGCTCCCCCGGAGTGACTTAATCACTCCCCCCGGAGTACTTTCGGGTACTCCCCCAATGTTGAGTGTTCGGGACGGCTAGGACCCCACTCAGGGTGCCGCGGACCCCCCTGTAGGATAGACAGGGTGAGGAGGAGTGGGAAGTGTTCAAGGGTTTAAGAGAAACCTGGTGCTCTAGAGGTTGAAAAGAAACCTGCTATCTTAGGGTTTAAAACAAAACCCCCCTTGGCTAAGGTAAAACCTTTTTGTCAAGGCAGACTTTTCTATAACTCTTAATTTTCTGACATGGGTAACAATGACTCAAAACAATGACACCTCTTTATACAAGTAATTTTGTAACTGTTAAACAAAAAAGACAAATTAAAGATTAAAAGACTACTGTTACGAGAGCAATGTCCTTGGTTTCCAAAAAAGGATTTAGATACTTGGGTGAGCTAACAAAACAGCCTAAAAACTTACTATACTTTGCATGGGCCTGTAAATGCTTTTGCTCTGTAAAATATGATTACAAATGTTCTGGACCCCTGTCATGAGGCTGTTAGATAGCCTATGGAGAGGCTATAGCGGTAAATGGTAGTGGTCTCCACCTTCTATGCAGATCGTATTTTCTGCCATTGGCAAACAAAGGAGAGAGACTACTCTTCTCCGAGGAAGGAGGGTGCTTACAGGACGCAGCGGCCGGAGCGCCCTGGAGAGCCCCTCCCCCTCTACACAAACCAAACCTTTAAAAAAGTTATCTTATTTAAGGCGACCACTGCAACCTCTGCTTGCGCCTCCCCAGGGCTTAAGAACTCCCCACTTTATATCCAAAGCCTCCCAGAACATTGCTTAAGTTTGAAAACGATAGTGACAATATTTTTTGAGCAAAAGAGCTTTTAAAACAGCTTGCTCCTTGCATAAAATCCCCTCAGGAGGGGCCTCATCCAAAAAAAAAAAAAAGGAAGAAAAACAAACAAAAAAAATATTCGTAATAAAAAGGACTTTACAAATGCAAGGTGTTTCTCTTGAGGCCAAATAGAACATTTTTTGCCAAAATGTCCTGCTAAACAGAGATAACAAGCCGTACCAAACAACCCCAGGTAGCTCAGGCCTGGACCTCAGTTCCACCACCTTAATAATAATAACTCCTGACTCAGATTCCAGTGGCTAGTCCCCTGCCTGAGGACATTGTAAGACTTGTGCTGGGGCATAGCTTGCTTTCTTTTCAAGAAATTTCGGTAGTGTCTTGTGTAGTAAATTCTGATTAACTGAAAAAATTGAAGTTTTGATCTCGCCACCTGCTAAAACTGTGCAATTAATAATAATAAAAAAAAAATAGCACAGCTTTTGCTTTTACCTTATTACCAAACAGAAAAACCAGACAAAAAAAGCCCCAGAGGATCTAGATCTAGCTTTTTGGGTGCAAAAAATTGCAGCTTCTAGGCCTTTAAAAGATTTTTTAATTCAAAGATATAAAATGTCATGGCTGTTAGACAATAGACAAGATGTTTCTTACATTGCTGAGAGACTAGCGCAGCTCCTGGCCAACATATATTACTGAAAAGGAGTTGTGGGATTAGAAAAGGTGGTATGCAGGATAAAAATGCTATAGAGTAAGAGGTGAGAGAGTTTAAAACCTTGGTGAATAGTGAGCTCCCCGTTGCTGGAAGTATTCAAGCAAAGATTAAATGGTTACTTGTCATCTAAAAGGCTATAGACCAGATTTGGGTTATAAAAAGATCATTAAAAAAGCTTATAAAGATATTGTGTAACACCTCTTTTCTTCTTATATTTAGGTCTGCCAAAAGTTTTAAAATTGACAATGTCCTTTTAAAGCTGCTGAGAGATTGTTTACTAAACTTTAAATGATTTCCAAAAATTATTAGGTGATATTAATTGGATATGCCCACATTTTAAAACTGACTTCTGTAGATTTAAAGCCTTTTGTTTGATTGCTAAAAAAAAAAAAAACATCCTAATCCCAGTTCTAAAAAAAAAGGTTGACTAGTGAGACAGAGTTGGCTTTTGTTAAAGTGAATGAGGCTTTAAATGATCAGTAATTAAGATTAATATTGCCAAAAGAGGAGATTAAATTATTCTTGCCACAAAATGTATACCTACAGGATGCTTGTGACAAGAAGGCCCATTGGTTCCATCTACCAATGACCCCCAAAAAAATAGTTTTATCTTATCCCAACTTGGTGGAACAATGGCCTCTGCCTAAGGAAAAATTACTGACATATTAATTAAAAAGATTAATTCAAGTATACTGATTTATTACATTGTTTAGTAAAGAGCCATCAAAAATTGTAATTCCATATAACAGAGAACAACTTGATGCTTTTCAAATGTTTGATGATTGGCAGATTGCTATAGGAAATTCTTGTGATCAGATCTTGCATCATTTACCCTCACATGCTTTGTTAATTCAAAAATTAAAAAAGGAGAAATTAAGTATAGTTTTCCCCCATCAGATTTACAACATGTTCTCTTTGTAATAAGTTGAATGCTGATTCATTTGGAACAGTAAAATAAAAAGCCATTGGTAAAGCAAAAAGATCTCCTCCAGATAACAAAAAGATACCGACCAGAATTTACTGCGGGTCGAGGAAGTGTTTATATTTTTTCCACAGGGTGCAGATTCGTCAATTTGGATCCCGGACAGACTGATTCGCCACAAAAGAAAAAGGGAACTTCTCTGCTCCACCGCCGCGGGAAACAGCCGCGCACCAAAAGCTGCGGGCGGGGCCAGCCTTACTGACTGACGGGACCCAGTGCTCCGCCAGCGTCCATCTGAGAAACTATGGGATAGAGACTTGATGAGAAAAAGAGATGTATGGGAACTGTATACTATTTGCTCATATTTTCGTGTAGCTTGGCCGCCGCACGCGATGGCAGAAGAGGCAAAAAAAAAAAAAAAACATCAAGATCCCGGCGGGACTAACAGCTGCTGCAGCGCAAACTCCAACCGAAAAATGACTCTATTTACTCTATTTTGGCTTGTCTATCCTCTCCTTATGTTTTCTTTTCACCAATGATTCCAGAAAACTTAACGTACCTAATGTAGCGACTTGTGAACCATGGATGTTTTCATCTTGTTTAACTCCTCAAAGTAATTCTGCTCTTTTGTGGTTTTAAAGATGTCCTGTAACTGTAACAACTTATTGATATGATAATTATGTTCTTCCTGTGTTACAACAACTGTATGGCAGCAATCATTGACTCAACAAGTGTAAATGCCCAATATGTTAAAAAATCAAGTTTTCTGTGTTTTGGAACAGCTCAGATATTAGTTTAGACTTAGGGAAACTGCATTACCAGATTCAGACCTTGGAACACTCCCGATTAGATTTTACCACCGCAGGAGAAGCCAATGACTTTTCCCACACTTTCTCTAACTTCATTTCTGAAGACTGTTCTGTCTACTGTTTATAATCTTGCTCCTCATAATCATACTTCCCTGTATTGTCTAGATTCTTCGGCAGAGCATTCGGAATCTCGGAGACCGAACTGCACCTGATTTTAAACATAAATAATTAATTATTTAAAATTAAAAAGGGTGAGATGCCGGGAGCCAGTGTGAGGAATCCCGCCCATGACAAGGTCATGAGGAAGGAAGCTGACATACGCAAGGCGTGGCTCAGACTTCAGGGACCCCTCTGGAAATTCCTAAGCATGTACCCCAACAAAAATCTGCCGGCTTTTGTGCTCTGCTTTTCCACTCTTCTGACATTTTCTGGAAAAAGTCAATTCAGGGCTTTAGTCTTCTGCATTTGAAAGAGTGTTTCAATCCAAAAACCCTCTGATGGCTTTCTAGCCTGCCTGCAGGACTCGTACAGCTGCGCATGTGATTGTTTGAGGCCTCCTGACCGCAGGAGGCACAGGAAGCTTAAAACATCCTAGGAATGTAGGAGCTTCCGAGGAGTCAAAATCTTTAGAATAGGACTGATTAAAGGTTTCATTTTTTGGGTCAATGCTTGCTGCCAAATTTTCATATCCTTTATTTTTAGATATAGTTGGTATATAGAAAAACAAGTAGTAGACCTGGTATTAGCAACATTAGATCTTCGAGTTAAGTACCTTCTTTGTTATATCCCACTGCACCTTTGTTCTATAGAGATGTAACTTTAATGCTTTAAGGAGATGCAAATTAAAGAAAAACACTTCAGGGGAAACAAAATCAACATTCATTAAGGAAGAGAGATAAAAAGTGTTAACAAGCTTCTTGGCCAGAAGATAATGTAAATCACCTGAGACCTTTTGTATACAAAATGATGTATAGAAAGAGTCTGGGCTGCGAACGCTACATAATTCTGTGTTACCCATTGATCTCCGTGTTTTACCAAAAGTATAAAAGGCCTTCTGAACAATAAAGGACGGGGGCCAGGGGCCGGGGACCAGTTTCTCGGACCAGTTTCTCGAAACTAGTCTCTCGGCCTGGTTTCTTGGGACTCTGGCTCCCCCCATGTCTCTCTCTCTCCTCTTCTCTCCCCTTCCCTCTCTCTGCTCTTTACTTTAACTTCAGGCTGAATCTCCATCTGGGGCGCGGAGGCTCGCCAGGTCTACTTACTTGCCCGGCTGTTAAGACCCGCGCGAAAAGGGAGCTTAAGGCGAGGCACCCTTAGATATTCAAGCGGGCGCCGGTGGCCCAGCGTAGATGGTGCAAATTCCTTGTCTGGAATTTTATTGGCCTTCCGCGTAAACCAAGCTATTCAGCCCTCTTCCTCCACTTAATCTTCTTACTACACTATAGTTTTCCTAATCTAATCTTACATTAATAAATAAACAAGTCTTTCCACGCCAACGCCGTCCACCCTTCGAATTCCCTGGATCCACCGGGGCTGGACCCCGGCAGGCGGGACCCTTCTGCTTCCTCTCGAGTGCATACGGGTATATCGGGAACTTCTTGAGTTGCAGCAAGGGTGTGAAGGAACCTTTGGACGGTTCAGGGGGTAGGTGTGATTGGCCTCGAGATGCTTCAGCAATAATTCGGCCTCTGTTCGCCTGGAGGGGAGAACCTCCAGGATTTTCTCGACTTGCGGCAGGTGCTCTCGACTTACGACGGGGACCTCAGGGACCCGCTCTGGTGGCCTCAGGAAAGGCAGGTCCCCATGCGAGTTGCTAGGGGACCTCCCTGGATTCCTCTACCGTAGATGCCGGAACCTAAGACCTTGTCTGGAGTTGGGGCCGGAACGTGAGGATTTCTCTCCAGGCCTGACATGGATCCTGGGGTACTTCTGGGAGGCGATTCAGTCCTCATCTCGAGTGGGGGCATTCACGTGCGCTTTCCTCCCGAGCTCTAGGACCAGTGTCAGTCTTCCCGGCCCGACGATCAAGGGATCTGTGGCTTTCCCTTTGGGCATTCCCACCAAGTTTTCCAAACAGGCTTCCCACAGGGCTGTCCCAAGTGCCACCGTTGTGTGGGGTCGATAATCTGCATGAATGTCGAGGCAGTGCAGGGAAAACAGGTGTCCCTGGCATGGACTTGAGACATCTGGGAGGACTCTGGGAATGGTGGCACGACCCTGGAGTTCCTCTGGCCTTTCCTGTGGAGAGCGCCTGTTCTTGAGAGGCGACGGGAACACCGGGAATTCTTTCCCGACCACACACTGAAAAGGATTCCCCGTCTCGAGCTAGGAGGTGGAAACGGGGATCCTCTGGATGTGGGCGGGGACTCTCGTCCTTCCTCTCGAGTGGAGACGGGTATGTCGGGGAACTTCTTGAGTTGCAGAAAGGGTGTGAAGGATCCTTTGGAAGTTCCTGAGGTTAGGTGTGATTAGCCTCGAGACACCTCAGCGGAAATGGGCCTCATCTCGCCCGGAGGGGAGAACCTCCTGGATTTTCTCGAGTTGTGGCACGTGCTCTGGACTTACGACGGGGACCTCAGGGACCCGCTCTGGTGGCCTCAGGAAAGACCATTCCCCATGCGAGTTGCTCGGGGGCCTCTCGGGATTCCTCTTCCATCGATGCCAGGGGTCTAAGACCTTGTGTGGAGTCGGTGCTGGAACCTGAGGATTCCTCTCCAGTGCTGACATGGATCTTGGGGTACTTCTGGAGTCTCCCCAGGGGAGTCAGTCCTCGTCTCGAGTGGGGGCATGCACGTGCGCTTTACTCTCGAGCTGTAGCAGCAGTGTCACGCTTCCCTTCGCGTGGCTCAAGGGATCTGTGGCTTTCCCTCGAGGCTTTCCCAGGAGGCTTTCCACCGAGGCTTTTCCACAGGGCTGTCCACGTGCCACCGTGGTGTGACTCGATCCTCGGCTTGATGTCGAGGCAGTGGGAGGGAAAACAGGTTTCCCTGCAATGGACTGAGACATCTGCGGGACTCTGGGAATGGTGGCACGACCCTGGAGTTCTTCTTGCCTTTCCTGTGGAGAGTGCCTCCTCTTGAGATGCGACGGGAATGCCCGGGAATTCTTCCCCGACCACGCAGGAAAGGATCCCTCCTCTCGAGCAAGGAGGCGGAAACGGGGTTCCTCTGGATGTGAGCCGGGATTCTCGTGCTTCCCTCTCGAGTGGAGACGGATATGTCGGGAACCTCTGAGTTGCAGCAAGGTGTGAAGGACCCTTTGGAAGTTCCAGAGTTTAGGTGTGAATAGCCTCGAGACGCCTCAGCGGAAATGGGCCTCATCTCGCCTGGAGGGGAGAACCTCTTGGATTTTCTCGAGTTGCGGCAGGTGCTCTCGACTTACGACGGGGACCCCTGGGACCCGCTCTGGAGGCCTCAGTAAAGGCCAGTTCCCCATGCGAGTTGCTCGGGGGCCTCTCGGGATTCCTCTCCCGTCGATGCTGGGGGTAAGACCTTGTGTGGAGTCAGTGTCGGAACCTGAGGATTCCTCTCCAGTGCTGGACATGGATCTTGGGGTACTTCTGGAGTCTCCCCAGGGAGTCAGTCCTCGTCTTGAATGGGGCATGCACGTGCGCTTTCCTCCCGAGCGTTAGCAGCAGTGTCGCGCTTCCCTTCGCGTAAATCAAGGGATCAGGGCTTTCCAAGGAGGCTTTCCCACGAGGCTTTCCCACGAGGCTTTCCCACAGGGCTGTCCCACATGCAACCGTGGTGTGAGTCGATCCTCGGCTTGAAAGTCGAGGCAGTGCAGGGAAAATAGGTTTCCCTGGAATGTTCGGAGACATCTGGTTGTCTCTGGGAATGGTGGCACTAGCCTGGAGTTCCTCTCGCCTTTCCTGTGGAGAGTGCCTCCTCTTGAGATGCGAAGGGAACGCCGGGAATTCTATCCCGACCACGCAGGGAAAGGATCCCTCCTCTCAAGCTAGGAGGCGGAAACGGGGCTCCTCTAGATGTGGGTGGAACTCTCCGTGCTTCTTCTCGAGTGGAGACGGGTATGTCGGGGAACTTCTTGAGTTGCAGCAAGGGTGTGAAGACCCTTTGGAAATTCCAGATATGAGATGTGATTAGCCTCGAGACGCCTCTGCGGAAATGGCCTCATCTCGCCTGGAGGGGAGAACCTCCTGGATTTTCTCGAGTTGCGGCACGTGCTCTCTAATAACGTCGGGAACCTCAGGGAGCCGCTCTGGTGGCCTCAGGAAAGGCAAGTCCCCATGCGAGTTGCTCGGGGCCTCACAGGGGCCTCTCGGGTTTCCTCTTCCGTCGATGCTGGGGACTAAGACCTTGTGTGGAGTAAGTGCCGGAACCTGAGGATGCCTCTCCAGTGCTGACATGGATCTTGGGTACTTCTGGAGTCTCCCCAGGGAGTCAGTCTCGTCTCGAGTGGGGGCATGCACGTGGGCTTTCCACCCAGGCTGTAGCAGCAGTGTCACCATTCTCTTCGCGAGGATCAACGGATCTGTGGCTTTCCCTCGAGGCTTTCCCACGAGGCTTTCCCACAGGCTGTCCACGTTCCACCGTGGTGTTAGTCGATCCTCGGCTTGAAAGTCGAGGCAGTGCAGGGAAAACAGGTTTCCCTGGAACGACTGAGTCTTCTGGGGACTCTGGAATGTGGCACGACCCTGGAGTTCCTCTCGCCTTTCCTGTGGAGAGCGCCTCCTCTTGAGATGCGACGGGAACGCCGGAATTCTTTCCCGAACACGCAGGAAAGGATCTCTCCTCTCGAGCTAGGAGGCGGAAACGGGGCTCTCTCGATGTAGGCGGGACTCTCGTGCTTCCTCTCGAGTGGAGACGGTATGTCGGGGAACTTCTTGAGTTGCAGCAAGGGTGTGAAGGACCCTTTGGAAGTTCCAGATCTTTGATGTGATTAGCCTCAAGTCGCCTCTGCGGTAATGGGCCTCATCTCTCCTGGAGGGGAGAACCTCCTGGATTTTCTCGAGTTGCGGCAGGTGCTCTCGACTTACGACGGAGACCCCTGGTACCCGCTCTGGTGGCCTCAGGAAAGCCAGTCCCCATACGAGTTGCTCGGGGCCTCTCAGGATTCCTCTCCCTTCGATGCCGTGCCTAAGATCTTGTGTGGAGTTGGTTCCGGAACCTGAGCATTCCTCTCCAGTGCTGACATGGATCTTGGAGGTACTTCTGGAGTCTCCCCAGGAAAGTCAGTCCTCGTCTCGAGTGGGGGCATGCACGTGCGCTTTCCCTCCCGAGCTGTAGCAGCAGTGTCACGCTTCATCTTCGCGTGGATCAAGGCGATCTATGGCTTTCCAAGGAGGCTTTTCCCACGAGGTTTTCCCACGAGGCTTTCCCACAGGGCTGTCCCACGTTGCCACCGTGGTGTGAATCGATCCTCAGCTTGAAAGTCGAGGCAGTGCAGGGAAAACAGGTTTCCCTGGAATGGACTGAGACATTTGGGGAATCTGGGAATGGTGGCACGACCCTGGAGTTCCTCTCGCCTTTCCTGTGGAGAGCGCCTTCTCTTGAGATGCGACGGGAACGCCGGGAATTCCTTCCCGACCACGCAGGGAAACGATACCTCCTCTCGAGCTAGGAAACGGAAACGGGGCTCCTCTGGATGTGGGTGGGATTATCGTGCTTCCTCTCGAGTGGAGACGGGTATGTTGGGCATCTTCTTGAGTTGCAGCAAGTGTGTGAAGGACCTTTGGAATTTCCAGATGTTAGGTGTGATTAGCCTCGAGACTCCTCAGCGGAAATGGGCCTCATCTCGGTGGAGGGAGAACCTCCTGGATTTTCTCGACTTGGGGCAGGTGCTCTCGACTTATGATGGGGACAACAGGGACCCGCTCTGGTGGCTTCAGGAAAGGCCAGTCCCCATGCGATTTGTTCGGGGCCTCTCGGATTCCTCTCCCGTCGATGCCGGGCCTAAGACCTTGTGTGGAGTCGGTGCCGGAACCTGAGGATTCCTCTCCAGTGCTGACATGGATCTTGGGAAACTTCTGGAGTCTCCCCTGGGAGTCAGTCCTCGTCTCGAGTGGGGGCATGCACGTGCGCTTCCTCCCGAGTGTAGCAGAAGTGTCACGCTTCCCTTCGCGTGGATCAAGGGATCTGTGGCTTTCCCTCGAGGCTTTCCCACGAGGCTTCCCAGGCTGTCCCACCCCCTTCATGTGAGTCGATCCCGGCTTGAAAGTCGAGGCAGTGCAGGGAAAATAGGTTTCCCTGGAAGGGACTGAGACATCTGATTGTCTCTGGGGATGGTGGCACGACCTTGGAGTTCCTCTCGCCTTTCCTGTGGAGAGCCCCTCCTCTTCAGATGCGACGGGAACGCCGGGAATTCTTTCCCGACCACGCAGGGAAAGGATCCCTCCTCTCGAGCTAGGAGGCAGAAACGGGGCTCCTCTGGATGTGGCCGGACTCTCGTGCTTCCTCTCGAGTGGAGATGGGTATGTCGGGAACTTCTTGAGTTGCAGCAAGGTTGTGAAGGACCCTTTGGAAGTTCCAGAGGTTAGGTGTGATTAGCCTCGAGACGCCTCAGCGAAAATGGGCCTCATCTCGCTTGAAGGGAGAACCTCCTGGATTTTCTCGAGTTGCAGCAGGTGCTCTCGACTTAAGACGTGGACCTCAGGGACCCGCTCTAGTGGCCTCAGGAAAGGCCAGTCCCCATGCGAGTTGCTCGGGGCCTCTCAGGATTCCTCTCCCGTCTATGCCGGTGCCTAAGAACTTGTGTGGAGTCGTGCCGGAACCTGAGCATTCCTCTCCAGTGCTGACATGGATCTTGGGGTACTTCTGGAGTCTCCCAGGGAGTTAGTCGTCGTCTTGAGTTGCGATGCAAGTGAGCTTTCCTCCCGAGCTGTAGCAGC
>NW_017218470.1:0-11899 GCF_001704415.2 Capra hircus | reverse complement strand
CTTGGAGGTCGTGATTCAGTGGCAATGACCCCTGAGGCCCTTTGCCCAGGGAGGGCTCCCACACTCACAGGCAAATCAAAGCAACTTCCAAGTGAGTCAGCTCTTCACATCAAATGGCCAAAGTATTGGAGTTTCAGGTTCAGTATTAGTCCTTCCAATGTATATTCAGACCTGATTTCCTTTAGGATGGAGTGGTTGCGTCTCCTTGTAGTCTAAGCGACCTACAAGCATCTTCTCCAACACCACAGTTCAAAAGCATCCAATTTTCAGCTGTCACTTTCTTTATAGTACATCTTTCATATCCATCCATGACATATGGAAAAACCATAGCCTTGACTGGATGGATCTTTGTTGGCAAAGCAACGTCTCGGCTTTTTAATATGCTGTCTAGTTTGGTCATCACTTTTCTTCCAAGTCATAAATATGTTTTAAGTTCATGGAGGCAGCCATCACCTGCAGTGATTTCCAAGCCCCCAAAATAGTCTGCTGCTGTTTCCAATGTTTTCCCATCTATTTGCCATGAAGTGATGAGACTGGATGCAATGATTTTAGTTTTCTGAATGCTGAGCTTTAAGCTAACTTTTTCACTCTCCTCTTTCACTTTCATCAGGAGACTCTTTAGTTCTTATACACTTTCTGCCATAAGGGTGGTGTCGTCTGCATATCTGAGATTCTTGATATTTCTCCCAGCAATCTGGATTCCAGCGTGTGCTTCCTCCAGCCCAGTGTTTCTCATGATGTACTCTGCGTATAAGTTAAATAAGCAGGGTGACAATATACAGCCTTGACATATTCCTTTTCCTATTTAGAACCAGTCTGTTGTTCCATGTCCAGTTCGAACTGTTTCTTCCTGACCTGCATACAGGTTTCTCAAGAGACAGGTCAGGTGGTCTGGTATTCCCATCTCTTTCAGAATTTTTCCCAGTTTATTGTGATCCACACAGTCAAAGGCTTTGGCATAGTCAATAAAGCAGAAATAGATGTCTTTTTTTTTCTGGAACTCTCTTGCTTTTTCAATGATCCAGTGGATGTTGGCAGTTTGATCTCTGGTTTCTCTGCATTTTTTTAAATCCCTCTTGAACATTTGGAAGTTCACAGTTCATGTGAACTTGGAGAATTTTGAGCATTACTTTACTAGTGTGTGAGATGAGTGCAATTGTGCAGCAGCTTGAATATTCTTTGTCATTGCCTTTCTTTGGGATTGGAATGAAAACTGACCTAATGACTAGGTGTTTTCAATTGCATATGCTGAAAGAACTGGCTGTGCAGTTTTGAAGAAAAAAAAATCATTTTAACCCATTTTCTCTGAAGTGCAAGGCATATCATGGCCATCCCTGAATCATAAAGTCACCTTTTCTTTATGTAGTCATAGTTTCATGCCTAAATTATAGGCCAACTCATGCTCAAATTGACTCTGATGTCAGGGGCAGATCAACTAATAAAAAGCTTGGATTGTCCCTCTGGAGGAAAGTGAGATCTTGGTCCCACAAGAAGAATCTGAAGGGTTAAGGGAACTTGCAAGAGTGGGGAAAGCTTAGTCCATCCTACATGTACCAAAATCTTAAATAAGGCTTATTTACTTTACCGAAGTAAAAAAACAGATGATGAAAAAAAATTATAAATCAATGAAAGGTAAAGAAACTCATAGTCTGTTATCAAAAATTGCATTCTAAGAAAACTTTGTGCTCTTAACCTAGAGAGGAGACTAAATTCCATCTGGTACCAGCTTACCAGAAGACAAACAAACAAACAAACAAATTATCAGTAAGCTTAAAAAAAGTATATTCCATATATCTTGAAGTAGCAGTATTTCTGCAAAGGCATCAGTGTGAAACCATAGAGGACATGGTTAAAACCTGATTAAATAGAAATTGACAATGTAATCTGGTCACTGCTGCGACTTGAAATGCTTTAATATGATAACTGGAATTATAACTGACAGCATTTGACCAGGACATATCAGATTTTCACGGATGTCACATAATTTCTAGGATATCTATATTAGGAACTGAAGGAATCTTTGAACCTAGGAAAAAAACAACAGTCTCAAAGGCCCTTGCTGAATCATCTATCAGCAAGGAATGTCTTTGCAAGGATCGCAAAGTGAAGGGAAAATACACCGACCTGCCTCTGCAACTTCGGTCCTCTGAGCAGATCTGGAGGTCTCCCTTTGTATAAGCTAACCTGTTCCTTCCAAATAGAGGTTTGCAACACAAAACAAGTGGCCGCCTATTCTTCCCCGAAGGAGGCTCTCTTTCCCCACATCCTGCGAACTCCCTTTCCCAGCCTCCTGGAAAAGCGCTTCTTGCAGTTCCTTTCAGAAAATCCTATGGACGGAGAAGCCTGGTAGGCTGCAGTCCGTGGGGTCGCTGAGGGTCGGACACGACTGAGCGACTGCACTTTCATTTTCACTTTCATGCATTGGAGAAGGCAATGGCAACCCACTTACTGTTCTTGCCTGGAGAATCCCAGGGACGGGGGAGCCTAGTGGGCTACCGTCTATGGCGTCGCACAGAGTTGAACACACGACTGAAGCAACTTAACAGCAGCAGCAGCAGCAGTTCCTTTCTTAGGGGCAGTTATCCCTGAGATTGGACCTGGAAAGGCAGAGCCACCTCCACACACACGTCTTTTTGTCCCCTTTCCTCTGGAGGAGAGCTCTAGTGAGCCTAGGTCTGTCAGGAAAATTCTTGGCTTTGACGGGATCACACCCGGTGTGTGAACCTGCATACCCGACCTAGGGGCCACAGGGCACCTGTTTTGCTCGAGTGGGTCCTGGAGGGGTGCAGCATAGCAAGAGCTTAAAAATCCATCCAATTTGTTTTTTTTTTACCTCAGAGAGAACGAGTTTGCTCCACCTCCACCCTTTGGCAGTGTGGAGGGAAGAGGGCACCACCCTCTCCCAAAGGGGACATAGGGCCTACCAGGAGAGAAAGGCCCTTGAGGAGCTGAGCCCAGGTAGGCAGCCAGTGATGTCAAGCACACTCCCGCTGCTTGCTTCTTCATGGGCACTCCCACGATCTGCTAGGAATGTCTTTGCAAGGATCTCAAAGGGAAGGGGAGATACATGGCCCTGTCTCTGGAACTTCAGTCCTCTGAGCAGATCTGGAGGTCTTGAGTTGTATAAGCAAACCTGTTCCTTCCAAATAGAGGCTTGCAAACACACCCCCGGTGGTTGCCTCTTCTTCCCCGAAGAAGTCTTTCTTTCCCCACATGCTGCGAACTCCCTGTCCCAACCTCCAAGAATAGCGCTTCTTGCCATTCCTTTCTTAGAGGCAGTTATCTCTGAGCCTGGGGCCGTAGGGAGTAGCCCCACACTCACAGGGAAAGGCAAAGACTCCTCCATACATCTCCTCTATCCCCTTTGCTCCGGAGGAGAGCTCTAGTGAGCCTAGGTCTTTCAGGAAAATTCTTGGCTTGGACAGGATCTCACCCTGTTTGTGAACCTGCATACCCAACCAGGGGCCACAGAGCACCTGTTTCAGTAAAGTGGGCCCTGAAAGGGTGCAGCCTAGCAAGAGCTTGAAAATCCATTCAATTGCTGTTTTTGTACCTCTGACAGAGCGAGCTTGGCTCCACCCTTTGGCAGTGAGGAGAAAAGAGGCATGACACCCTCCCCAAGGGGACATGGGGCCTACTTCGAGAGGAAGCTGCAACTCGAGAAAATCCAGGAGGTTCTCCCCTCCAGGCGAGATGAGGCCCATTTCCGCTGAGGCGTCTCGAGGCTAATCACAACTAACCTCTGGAACTTCGAAAGGGTCCTTCACACCCTTGCTGCAAGTCAAGAAGTTCTCCGACATACCCATCTCCACTCGAGAGGAAGGACGAGGGTCCCACCCACATCCAGCGGAGCCCCGTTTCCGCCTCGTAGCTCGAGAAGAGGGATCCTTTCCCTTCATCGTCGGGAAAGAATTCCCGGGCTTCCCGTCGCATCTCAAGAGGAGGCACTCTCCACAGGAAAGGCGAGAGGAACTCCAGGGCCTTGCCAGCATTCCAAGAGTCCCCCAGATGTCTCCGTCCATTCCAGAAGAACCTGCTTTCCCTTCACTGCCTCGACGTTCACGCCGAGGATAGACTCACACCACCGTGACATGTGGGACAGCCCTGTTCGAAAGCCTCGTGGGAAAGCCTCGATGCAAAGCGACTGATCCCTTGAACCACATGTCGGCAAGCGTGACACTGCTGCTACAGCTTGTGAGGAAATCGCAGGTGCATGCCCCCACACGAGATGAGGACTGACTCCCCTGGTGAGACTCCAGAAGTATGGAAAGATTCATGTCAGCACTGGAGAGGCATCCTCAGGGTCTGGCCCCGACTCCACACAAGGTCTTAGGCACCGGCATCGATGGGAGAGGAATCCCTATAGGCCCCATGGTAACTCGCATGGGGACTGGCCTTTCCTGAGGCCACCAGAGCGAGTCCCTGAGGTCCCCGTCGTAACTCGAGAGCACCTACCACAACTCGGTAAAATCCAGGAGGTTCTCCCCTCCAGGCGAGATGAGGCCCATTTCCGCTGAGGTGTCTCGAGGCTAATCACACCTAACCTGTGGAACTTCCAAAGGGTCCTTCACACCCTTGCTGCAACTCAAGAAGTTCCCCGACAAACCCGTCTTCACTCGAGAGGAAGCACGGGGTCCCGCCCACATCCAGAGGAGCCCCATTTCCGCCTCGTAGTTCGAAATGAGGGATCCTTTCCCTGCTTCATCGGGAAAGGATTCCCGCCGTTCCCGCCGCATCTCAAGAGGAGGCGCTCTCAACAGGAAAGGCGAGAGGAACTCCAGGGTCGTGCCAACATTCCAAGAGTCCCCCAGATGTCTCAGTCCATTACAGGGAAACCTGTTTTCCCTGCACTGCCTCGACATTCACGCGGAGGATTGACTCACACTACGGTGGCACGTGGGACACCCCTGTTGGAAAGCCTCGTGGGAAAGCCTCGAGGGAAAGCCACAGATCCTTTGATCCATGCGAATGGAAGCGTTACACTGCTGCTACCTCTCGGAAGGAAAGCGCACGTGCATGACCCCACTCGAGCCGAGGACTGACTCCCCAGGGCAGACTCCAGAAGTACCCCTAGATGCATGTCAGCCTGGAGAGGAATCCTCAGGTTCTGGCACACTCCAAAAAGGTCTTAGGCCCTGGCATCGACGGGAGAGGAATCCTGAGAGGACCCCTAGCAACTCGCATGGCGACTGGCCTTTCTTGAGGCAACCAGAGCGGGTCCCTGAGGTCCCTGTCGTAACTCGATAGCACCTGCCACAACTCGAGAAATCCAGGAGGTTCTCCTCTTCAGGCGAGATGAGGCCCATTTCCGCTAAGGCGTCTTGAGGCTAAACACACCTAACCTCTGGAACTTCCAAAGGGTCCTTCCCACACTTGCTGCAACTCAAGAAGTTCCCCGACATACCCGTCTCCACTCGAGAGGAAGCACGAGAGTCCCGCCCACATCCAGAGGAGCCTGGCTTCCACCTCGTAGCTCTAGATGACGGATTCTTTTCCAGCTTCGTCTGGAAAGCATTCCCGGCTTTCCCGTCGCAACTCAAGAGGAGGCTCTCTCAACAGGAAAAGCGAGAGAAACCCCAGTGTCGTGCCACAATTCCAAGGGACCCCCAGATGTCAGTCCATTCCAGAGGAACTTGCTTTCCCTGCATTGCCTCTACTTTCACGCCGAGGATCCACTCACTACACCATGGAACGTGGGTCAGCCCTGTGGGAAAGCCTCGTCGGAAAGCCTCGAGGGAAAGACACAGATCCCTTGATCCACGCCAAGGGAAGCGTGACACTGCTGCTACAGCTCGGGAGGAAAGCGCACGTGCATGCCACCACTGGAGACGAGGACTGACTTCCCTGGGGAGACTCCAGAAGTCCCTCAAGATCCTTGTCAGCACTGGAGAGGAATCCTGAGGTTCCGGCACCATCTCCACACAATGTCTTAGGCCCTGGCATCGACGGGAGAGGAATCCTGAGAGGCCACCGAGCAATTCGCATGGGGACTGGTCTTTCCTGAGGTCACCAGAGCAGGTCCCTGAGGTCCCGGTCATAAGTTGTGAGCACCTGACTCTGGAGAAAATCCAGGAGGTTCTCCCCTCCAGGCGAGATAAGGTCCATTTCCGCTGAGGCGTCTTGGGGCTAATCACACCTAACATCTGTAACTTCCAAAGCGTCCTTCACACCCTCGCTGCAACCCCAGAAGTTCCCCGACATACCCGTCTCCACTCGAGAGGAAGCACAGGAGTCCTCCCCACATCCAGATGAGCCCCGTTTCCGCCTCATAGCTCGAGAGGTGGGATGCTTTCGCTGCATGGCTGGGAAAGAATTCCCGGCGTTCCCGTCGCATCTCAAGAGGAGGCGCTCTCCACAGGAAAGGCGAGAGGAAATCCAGGTTCGTGCCACCATTCCCAGAGTCAGCCAGATGTCTCTGTCCATTCCAGGGAAACCTGTTTTCCCTTCAATGCCTCGACTTTCAAGCCGAGGATCGACTCACACCACGGTGGCACGTGGGACAGCACTGTGGGAAAGGCCCGTGGGAAAGCCTCGTGGGAAAGGCTCGTGGGAAAGACTCTAGGGAAAGGCACTGATCCCTTGATCCACGCGAAGGGAAGCGTATCACTGCTGCTAGAGCTCGGGAGGAAAGCGCACGTGCATGCCCCCACTCGAGACGAGTACTGACTCCCCTGGGGAGACTCCAGAAGTACCCCAAGATCCATGTCAGCACTGGAGAGGAATCCTCAGGTTCCGGCACCGACTCCACACAACGACTTAGGCCCCGGCTTCGACGGGAGAGGAATCCCGAGAGGCCCCCAAGCAACTTGCATGGGGACTGGCCTTTCCTGAGGCCACCAGAGCGGATCACTGAGGTCCCCGTCGTAAGTCGAGAGCACCTGCCGAAACTCGATAAAATCCAGGATATTCTCCCCTCCAGGTGAGATGAAGCCCATTTCCGCTGAGGCGTCTCGAAGCTAATCACACCTAACCTCTGGAACTTCCAAAGGGTCTTTCACACCCTTGCTGCAACTCAAGAAGTTCCCCGACATACCCGTCTCCACTCGAGAGGAAGCACGAGAGACCCGCCCACATCCAGAGGAGCCCCTTTTCTCCCTCATAGCTCGAGACGAGGTATCCTTTCACTGTGTGTCGGGAAAGAATTCCTGGGGTTCCCGTCGCATCTCCAGAGGAGGCGCTCTCCACAGGAAAGGCGACAGGAACTCCAGGGTCGTGCCACCATTCCCAGAGTCCCCCAGATATCTCAGTCCATTCCAGGGAAACCTGTTTTCCCTGCACTGCCTCGACTTTCAAGCCGAGGATCGACTCACACCACGGTGGCACGTGGGACAGCCCTGTGGGAAAGCCTCGTGGGAAAACCTCGTGGGAAATCCTCGAGGGAAAGCCACAGATCCCTTGATCCACGCCAAGGGAAGCGTGACACTGCTGCTACAGCTCGGGAGGAAAGCGCACGTGCATGCCACCACTGGAGACGAGGACTGACTTCCCTGGGGAGACTCCAGAAGTCCCTCAAGATCCTTGTCAGCACTGGAGAGGAATCCTGAGTTTCCGGCACCATCTCCACACAATGTCTTAGGCCCTGGCATCGACAGGAGAGGAATCCTGAGAGGCCCCCGAGCAATTCGCATGGGGACTGGTCTTTCCTGAGGTCACCAGAGCAGGTCCCTGAGGTCCCGGTCGTAAGTTGTGAGCACCTGACTCTGGAGAAAATCCAGGAGGTTCTCCCCTCCAGGCGAGATGAGGCCCATTTCCGCTGAGGCGTTTTGGGGCTAATCACACCTAACATCTGGAACTTCCAAAGCGTTCTTCACACCCTCGCTGCAACTCAAGAAGTTCCCCGTCATACCCGTCTCCACTCGAGAGGAAGCACGAGGGTCCCGCCCACATCCAGAGGAGACGCCGTTTTGGTATCGAAGCTCGACATGAGGGATCCTTTCCCTGCTTGGTCAGGAAATAATACCCGCCATTCCGCTCGCATTTCTAGGGGAAGCGCTCTCCACAGGAAAGGCGAGAGGAACTCCAGGGTCATGCCACCATTCACAGAGTCGCCCAGATGTCTCAGTCCATTCCAGAGGAAACTGTTTTTCCTGCACTGCCTCGAATTTCACGGCGAGGATCGACTCACACCACGGTGGCACGTGGGATAGCCCTGTCGGAAAGCCTCGTGGGAAATCCTCTTGGGAAAGCCTCGAGGGAAAGCCACAGATCAGTTGATCCACGCGAAGGGAAGCGTGACACTGCTGCTACATCTCGGGAGGAAAACGCACGTGCATGCCCCCACTCGAGACAAGGACTCACTCCCCTGGGGAGACTCCAGAAGTACCCCAAGATCCATGTCAGCACTGGAGAGGAATCCTCAGGTTCTGGCACCATCTCCAATAAAGGTCTTAGGCCCTGGCATCGACGGGAGAGGAATCCTGAGAGGACCCCTAGCAACTCGCATGGCGACTGGCCTTTCTTGAGGCAACCAGAGCGGGTCCCTGAGGTCCCTGTCGTAACTCGATAGCACCTGCCACAACTCGAGAAAATCCAGGAGGTTCTCCTCTTCAGGCGAGATGAGGCCCATTTCCGCTAAGGCGTCTTGAGGCTAAACACACCTAACCTCTGGAACTTCCAAAGGGTCCTTCCCACACTTGCTGCAACTCAAGAAGTTCCCCGACATACCCGTCTCCACTCGAGAGGAAGCACGAGAGTCCCGCCCACATCCAGAGGAGCCTGGCTTCCACCTCGTAGCTCTAGATGACGGATTCTTTTCCAGCTTCGTCTGGAAAGAATTCCCGGCTTTCCCGTCGCAACTCAAGAGGAGGCGCTCTCAACAGGAAAAGCGAGAGAAACCCCAGTGTCGTGCCACAATTCCAAGGGACCCCCAGATGTCAGTCCATTCCAGAGGAACTTGCTTTCCCTGCACTGCCTCTACTTTCACGCCGAGGATCCACTCACTACACCATGGAACGTGGGTCAGCCCTGTGGGAAAGCCTCGTCGGAAAGCCTCGAGGGAAAGACACAGATCCCTTGATCCACGCCAAGGGAAGCGTGACACTGCTGCTACAGCTCGGGAGGAAAGCGCACGTGCATGCCACCACTGGAGACGAGGACTGACTTCCCTGGGGAGACTCCAGAAGTCCCTCAAGATCCTTGTCAGCACTGGAGAGGAATCCTGAGGTTCCGGCACCATCTCCACACAATGTCTTAGGCCCTGGCATCGACGGGAGAGGAATCCTGAGAGGCCCCCGAGCAATTCGCATGGGGACTGGTCTTTCCTGAGGTCACCAGAGCAGGTCCCTGAGGTCCGGTCGTAAGTTGTGAGCACCTGACTCTGGAGAAAATCCAGGAGGTTCTCCCCTCCAGGCGAGATGAGGCCCATTTCCGCTAAGGCGTCTTGGGGCTAATCACACCTAACATCTGTAACTTCCAAAGCGTCCTTCACACCCTCGCTGCAACCCAGAAGTTCCCCGACATACCCGTCTCCACTCGAGAGGAAGCACAAGAGTCCTGCCCACATCCAGATGAGCCCCGTTTCCGCCTCAAAGCTCGAGAGGTGGGATGCTTTCGCTGCGTGGCTGGGAAAGAATTCCCGGCGTTCCCGTCGCATCTCAAGAGGAGGCGCTCTCCACAGGAAAGGCGAGAGGAAATCCAGGTTCGTGCCACCATTCCCAGAGTCAGCCAGATGTCTCTGTCCATTCCAGGGAAACCTGTTTTCCCTTCAATGCCTCGACTTTCAAGCCGAGGATCGACTCACACCACGGTGGCACGTGGGACAGCACTGTGGGAAAGGCCCGTGGGAAAGCCTCGTGGGAAAGGCTCGTGGGAAAGCCTCTAGGGAAAGGCACTGATCCCTTGATCCACGTGAAGGGAAGCGTATCACTGCTGCTAGAGCTCGGGAGGAAAGCGCACGTGCATGCCCCCACTCGAGACGAGTACTGACTCCCCTGGGGAGACTCCAGAAGTACCCCAAGATCCATGTCAGCACTGGAGAGGAATCCTCAGGTTCCGGCACCGACTCCACACAACGACTTAGGCCCGGCTTCGACGGGAGAGGAATCCCGAGAGGCCCCGAGCAACTTGCATGGGGACTGGCCTTTCCTGAGGCCACCAGAGCGGATCACTGAGGTCCCCGTCGTAAGTCGAGAGCACCTGCCGAAACTCGATAAAATCCAGGATATTCTCCCCTCCAGGTGAGATGAGGCCCATTTCCGCTGAGGCGTCTCGAAGCTAATCACACCTAACCTCTGGAACTTCCAAAGGGTCCTTTCACACCCTTGCTGCAACTCAAGAAGTTCCCCGACATACCCGTCTCCACTCGAGAGGAAGCACGAGAGACCGCCCACATCCAGAGGAGCCCCTTTTCTCCCTCATAGCTCGAGACGAGGTATCCTTTCACTGTGTGTCGGGAAAGAATTCCTGGGGTTCCCGTCGCATCTCCAGAGGAGGCGCTCTCCACAGGAAAGGCGACAGGAACTCCAGGGTCGTGCCACCATTCCCAGAGTCCCCCAGATATCTCAGTCCATTCCAGGGAAACCTGTTTTCCCTGCACTGCCTCGACTTTCAAGCGAGGATCGACTCACACCACGGTGGCACGTGGGACAGCCCTGTTGGAAAGCCTCGTGGGAAAACCTCGTGGGAAATCCTCGAGGGAAAGCCACAGATCCCTTGATCCACGCCAAGGGAAGTGACACTGCTGCTACAGCTCGGGAGGAAAGCGCACGTGCATGCCACCACTGGAGACGAGGACTGACTTCCCTGGGGAGACTCCAGAAGTCCCTCAAGATCCTTGTCAGCACTGGAGAGGAATCCTGAGGTTCCGGCACCATCTCCACACAATGTCTTAGGCCCTGGCATCGACGGGAGAGGAATCCTGAGAGGCCCCCGAGCAATTCGCATGGGGACTGGTCTTTCCTGAGGTCACCAGAGCAGGTCCCTGAGGTCCCGGTCGTAAGTTGTGAGCACCTGACTCTGGAGAAAATCCAGGAGGTTCTCCCCTCCAGGCGAGATGAGGCCCATTTCCGCTGAGGCGTCTTGGGGCTAATCACACCTAACATCTGGAACTTCCAAAGCGTTCTTCACACCCTCGCTGCAACTCAAGAAGTTCCCCGACATACCCGTCTCCACTCGAGAGGAAGCACGAGGGTCCCGCCCACATCCAGAGGAGACCCGTTTGGTATCGAAGCTCGACATGAGGGATCCTTTCCCTGCTTGGTCAGGAAGAAATACCGCCATTCCCGCTCGCATTTCAAGGGAGCGCTCTCCACAGGAAAGGCGAGAGGAACTCCAGGGTCGTGCCACCATTCCAGAGTCCCCAGATGTCTCAGTCCATTCCAGGAAACTGTTTTCCTGCACTGCCTCGAATTTCACGGCGAGGATCGACTCACACCACGGTGGCACGTGGATAGCCCTGTCGGAAAGCCTCGTGGGAAATCCTCTTGGGAAAGCCTCGAGGGAAAGCCACAGATCAGTTGATCCACGCGAAGGGAAGCGTGACACTGCTGCTACATCTCGGGAGGAAAGCGCACGCATGACCCCACTCGAGACAGGACTCACTCCCCTGGGGAGACTCCAGAAGTATCACTCGAGACAAGGACTCACTCCCCTGGGGAGACTCCAGAAGTACCCCAAGATCCATGACAGCACTGGAGAGGAATCCTCAGGTTCTGGCACCATCTCCACACAAGGTCTTAGGCCTCGGCCCCGGCATCGACGGGCGAGAAATCCCGAGATGCCCCTGAGCAACTCCCATGGGGACTGGCCTTTCCTGTGTTCCACCAGAGCGGGTCCCTGAGGTCTCCGTCGTAAGTCGAGAGCACCTGCCGCAACTCGAGAAAACCCAGGAGGTTTTCCACTCCAGGCGAGATGAGGCCCTTGTCCGCTTAAGGCGTCTCGAAGCTAATCACACGTAACCTCT
>NW_017218469.1:0-11899 GCF_001704415.2 Capra hircus | reverse complement strand
GGAAAGCGTGACACTGATGCTACAGCTCGGGAGGAAAGCGCACGTGCATGCCCCCACTCGAGACGAGGACTGACTCCCCTGGGGATACTCCAGAAGTACCTCAAGATCCTTGTAAGCACTGGAGAGGAATCCTCAGGTTCCGGCACCGACTCCCCACAAGGCCTTAGGCCCCGGCATCGACGGGAGAGGAATCCGAGAGGCCCCTGAGCAACTTGCATGGGGACTGGCCTTTCCTGAGGCCACCAGAGCGGGTCCCTGAGGTCCCCGGCGTAAGTCGAGAGCACCTGGGGTAACTCGAGAAAATCAAAGAGGTTCTCCCCTCCAGGCGAGATGAGGCCCATTTCCGCTGTGGCGTCTCAAGGCTAATCACACATAACCTCTGGAACTTCCAAAGGGTCCTTCACACCTTTGCTGCAACTCAAGAAGTTCCCTGACATACCCGTCTCCACTCCAGAGGAAGCACGAGAGTCCAACCCACATCCAGAAGAGCCCCGTTTCCGCCTCATAGCTCGAGAGGAGGGATCCTTCCCGCGTAGTTGGAAAGAATTCCCGGCTTTCCCGTCGCATCTCAAGTGGAGGCGCTCTCCACAGGTAAGGCGAGAGGAACTCCAGGGTTGTGCCACCATTTCGAGAGTCCCCCAGATATCTCCGTCCATTCCAGGGAAAACTGTTTTCCCAGCACTGCCTCAACTTTCAAGCCGAGGGTAGACTCACACTACAGTGGCACGTGGGCAGCCCTGTGGGAAAGCCTCGTGGGAAAGCCTCTTGGGAAAGCCTCGAGGGAAAGCCACAGATCCCTTGATCCACGCTAAAGGAAGCGTGACACTGCTGCTACAGCTCGGGAGGAAAGTGCACGTGCATGCCCCCACTCGAGACGAGGACTGACTCCCCTGGGGAGACTCCAGAAGTACCCCAAGATCCATGTCAGCACAGGACAGGAATCCTCAGTTTCCGGCACCGACTCCACACAAGGTTTAGGCCCTGGCACCGACGGGAGAGAAATCCCGAGAGGCCCCCGAGCAACATTCATGTGGACTGGCCTTTCCTGAGGCCACCAGAGCGGGTCCCTGTCGTCCCCGTCGTACGAGAGCACCTGCCCCAACTCGAGAAAATCCAGGAGGTTCTCCCTTCCAGGCGAGATGAGGCCCATTTCCAATGAGGCGTCTGGAGGCTAATCACAACTAACCTCTGGAACTTCCAAAGGGTCCGTCACACCCTTGCTGCAACTCAAAAGTTCCCCGACATACCCGTCTCCACTCGAGAGGAAGAACGAGTTCCCGCCCACATCCAGAGGAGCCCCGTTTTCCGCCTCATAGCTCGAGAGGAGGGACACTTTCCCTGCGTGGTCGGGAAAGAATTCCTGACGTTCCCGTCGCATCTCAAGAGGAGGCCCTCTCCACAGTAAAGGCCAGAGGAACTCCAGGTTCGTGCCACCATTCCCAGAGTCCCCCAGATGTCTCCGTCCATTCCAGGGAAACCTGTTTTCCAGCACTGCCTCAACTTTCAAGCCAAGGATCGACTCACACTACAGTGACACGTTGGACAGCCCTGTGGGAAAGCCTCTTGGGAAAGCCTCGTGGGAAATTCTCGAGGGAAAGCCACAGATCCCTTGATCCACGCTAAAGGAAGCATGACACTGCTGTTACAGCTCGGAGGAAAGCACACGTGCATGCCCCCACTCGAGACGAGGACTGACTCCCTGGGGAGACTCCAGAAGTACCCCAAGATCCACGTCAGCACTGGAGAGGAATCCTCAGGTTCCGGCTCCGACTCCACACAAGGTCTTAGGCCCCGGCATCGACGGGAGAGGAATCCGAGAGGCCCCAGGGCAACTTCATGGGAACTGGCCTTTCCTGAGGCCACCAGAACGGGTCCCTGAGGTCCCCGTCTTAAGGTCCAGAGCACCTGCCGCAACTCGAGAAAATCTAGGAGGTTCTCCCCTCCAGGCGAGAAGGCCCATTTCCGCTGCGGCATCTCGAGGCTAATCACACCTAACCTCTGGAACGTCCAAAGGGTCCTTCACACCCTTGCTGCAACTCAAGAATTTCCCCGACATACCCGTCTCCACTCGAGAGGAAGCACGAGAGTCCCGCCCACATCCAGAGGAGCCCCGTTTCCGCCTCCTAGCTCGAGAGGAGGGATCCTTTCCCTGCGTGGTCGGGAAAGAATTCCCGGTGTTCCCGTCGCATCTCAAGAGGAGGCGCTCTCCACAGGAAAGGCGAGAGGAACTCCATTATCGTGCCACCATTCCCAGAGTCCCCCAGATGTCTCAGTCCATTCCAGGAAACCTGTTTTCCCTGCACTGCCTCGACTTTCAAGCAGAGGATCGACTCACACCACGGTGGCACGTGGGACAGCCCTGTGGGAAAGCCTCGGTGGGAAAGCCTCGAGGAAAGCCACAGATCCCTTGATCTCGCGAAGGGAAGCGTGACACTGCTGCTACAGCTCGGGAGGAAAGCGCACGTGCATGCCCCCACTCGAGACGAGGACTGACTCGCCCTGGGGAGACTCCAGAAGTATCCCAAGATCCATGTCAGCACTGGAGAGGAATCCTCAGGTTCCGGCACCGACTCCACACAAGGTCTTAGGCCCCGGCATCTGACGGTAGAGGAATCCAGAGAGGCCCCTGAGCAACTCGCATGGGGACTGGCCTTTCCTGAGGCCACCAGAGCGGGTCCCTGAGGTCCCCGTCGTAAGTCGAGAGCACCTGCCGCAAACTCGAGAAAATCCAGGAGGTTCTCCCCTCCAGGCGAGATGAGGCCATTTCCGCTGAGCATCTCAGGCTAATCACACCTAACCCCTGGAACTTCCAAAGGGTCCTTCACACCCTTGCTGCAACTCAAGAAGTTCCCCGACATACCCGTCTCCACTCGAGAGGAAGCACGAGGTCCCGCCCACATCCAGAGGAGCCCCGTTTCCGCCTCCTAGCTCGAGAGAGGGATCCTTTCCCTGCGTGTCGGGAAAAGAATTCCCGGCGTTCCCGTCGCATCTCAAGAGGAGGCGCTCTCCACAGGAAAGGCGAGAGGAACTCCAGGGTCGTGCCACCATTCCCAGAGTCCCCCAGATGTCTCAGTCCATTCCAGGGAAACCTGTTTTCCCTGCACTGCCTCGACTTTCACGCCGAGATCGACTCACACCACAGGTGGCACGTGGGACAGCCCTGTGGTAAAGCCTCTTGGAAAGCCTCGTGGGAAAGAGGGAAAGCCTCGAGGGAAAGCCACAGATCCCTTGATCCACGCGAAGGGAAGCATGACACTGCTACAGCTCGGGAGGAAACGCACGTGCATGCCCCCACTCGAACGAGGACTGACTCCCCTGGGGAGACTCCAGAAGTACCCCAAGATCCATGTCAGCACTGGAGAGGAATCCTCAGTTCCGGCACTCCACAAAAGGTCTTAGGCCCCAGGCATCGACGGGAGAGGAATCCCGAGAGGCCAATAAGCAACTCGCACGGAGAGTGGCCTTTCCTGAGGCCACCAGATAGGGTCCCTGTGGTCCCCATCGTAAATCGAGAGCACCTACCGCAACTCGAGAAAATCCTGGAGATTCTCCCCTCCAGGCTAGATGAGGCCCATTTCCGCTGAGGCGACTCGAGGCTAATCACATCTAACCTTTGGAACTTCCATAGGGTCCTTCACACCCTTGCTGCAACTCAAGAAGTTCCCCGACATACCCTTGTCCACTCGAGAGGAACCGCGAGCGTCCCTTGCACATCCAGAGGAGGCCCTTTTCCTCCTTGTAGCTCGAGATGAGGGATCCTTTCCCTGCGTGGTCGGGAAAGAATTCCCGGCATTCCCGTCGCATCTCAAGAGGAAGCGCTCTCCACAGGAAAGGCGAGAGGAACTCCAGGGTCGTGCCACCAATCCAAGAGTCCCCAGAGGACTGAGTCCATTCCAAAGGAAACTCTTTTACCTGCACTGCCTTGACTGTCACGCCGAGGATCGACTCACACCACGGTGGCACGTGGGACAGCCCTGTGTGTTAGCCTCGTGGGAAAGCCTCATGGGAAATCCTACAGGGAAAGCCACACATCCCTTGATCCACCCGTCGGGTAGCATGACACTGCTGCCACCTTTAGGGAGGAAAGCCCACGTGCATTTCCCCACTCGAGACGAGGACTGACTCCCCTGGGGAGAGTCCAGAAGTACCCAAAAATCCACGTCAGCACTGGAGAGGAATCCTCAGTTTCCGGTCCCAACTCAACACAAGGTCTTCGACTCGGGAAATTCAAGCAGTTAAAAGATCTCTCCTTTGGAGCCTCGAGGGGGGATCGGGGCTTCTCTGGATGTGGGCGGGACCCTCGTGCTTCCTTTGAGTGTAGACGGGTATGTCGGGAAAGCTCTTGAGTTGCAGCAAGTGTGTGAAGGAACCATTGGAAGTTCCAGAGGTTAGGTGTGCTTAGCCTCTAGATGCGTCAGTGGAAATAGGCCTCATTTTGCCTGTAGGGGAGAATCTCCTGGATTTTCTCGAGTTACGGCAGGTGCTCTCGAATTACGACGGGGACCTCAGGGACCCGGTCTCGTGGCCTCAGGAAAGGCCAGTCCCCATGCAAGTTGCCAGGGGGACTCTCGGGATTCCTCTTGGGTCGATGCCGGGGCCTAAGACCTTGTGTGGAGTCGAGGCCGGATCCTGAGGATTCCTCTCCAGTGCTGACATGGTTCTTGGGGTACTTCTGGAGTCTCCCCAGGGAAGTCAGTCCTCGTCTCGAGTGTGGGCATGCACGTGCGCTTTCCTCCCGAGCTGTAGCAGCAGTGTCACGCTTCCTAACGCGTGGTCAAGGGATCTGTAGCTTTCACTCAAGTCTTTCCTTCAAGGCTTTCCCAAGAGTCTTTCCCACAGGGCTGTCCCACCTGCCACCATGGTGTGAGTCGATCCTCGGCTTGAAAGTCGAGGCAGTGCAGGGAAAACAGGTTCCTCTGGAATGGACTGAGACATCTGGGGGACTCTTGGAATGGTGGTACGACCCTGGAGTTCCGCTCGCCTTTCCTGTGGAGAGCGCCTCCTCTTGAGATGGGACGGGAACGCCGGGAATTCTTTCCGACCAAGCAGGGAAAGGATCCGTCATCTCGAGGTCCGAGGCAGAAACGGGGCTCCTCTGGATGTGGGCGGGACGACCCTCGTGCTTCCTCTGGAGTGGAGACGGTATGTCGGGGAA
Source organism: Capra hircus (assembly GCF_001704415.2). Classification (NCBI taxonomy): domain Eukaryota; kingdom Metazoa; phylum Chordata; class Mammalia; order Artiodactyla; family Bovidae; genus Capra; species Capra hircus. The sequence goes on along the minus strand of NW_017218469.1, from coordinate 6,744 downwards.
CTTCTTGAGTTTCAGCAAGGTTGTGAAGGAACCTTTGGAATTTCCAGAGTTTAGGTGTGATTAGCCTCGAGAGCCTCAGCGGAAATTGGCCTCATCTTGCCCTGGAGGGGAGAACCTCCTGGATTTTCTCGGAATTGTGGCAGGTGTTCTCAACGTACGCTGGGACCTCAGGGACCCCGCTCTGGTGGCGTCAGGAAAGGCCAGTTCCCATCCGAGTGGCTACGGGGCCTCTCGGGATTCCTCTCCCGTCGATGGTGGGGCCTAAGACCTTGTGTGAAGTCGAGGCCGGTACCTGAGGATTCCTCTCCCGTGCTGACATGGTTCTTGGGGTACTTCTTGAGTCTCCCCAGGGGTGTCAGTCCCTCTTCTCAGCGGGATCATGCAAGAACGCTTTACCTCCCGAGCTGCAGTAGCAGTGTCACGCTGGCCCGTCGCGTGGATCAAGAGATCTGTGTCTTTTCCCTCGGAGGTATTTCCCACTGGGGCTTTCCCTCGAGGCTTTCCCACGAGGCTTTCCCACCATCGCTGTCCCACGTGCCACCGTGGTGCCAGTCGATCCTCGGCGTGAAAATCAAGGCAGTGCAGGGAAAACAGGTTCCTCTGGAATGGACTGAGACATCTGGGGACTCTTGGAATTGTGGCACGACCCTGGAGTTCCTCTCGCCTTTCCTGTGGAGAGCGCCTCTTCTTGAGATGCGGTGGGAACGCCGGGAATTCTTTCCCGACCGAAGCAGGGAAAGTGCCGTGGTCCAGCCCCGGTGGATCCAGGGTGATTCGAAGGTGGGGACGTATTCGTCGTCTTTGGAAATATACATATTTAATCCCAGATATAAAGAGATTAGAAATGGATAGTGTAGTAGGAAGATTATTGGAGAAAAAGAGGCTGAATAACTTGGATTACGTGGAATAGCATCCATCCTCCAGTAGAGAATTCAGCCAGAAAAACGGGAGCAAAAAAGAAGCGACATGGGGGAATCAGTCTTTCCGGAAACTGATCTGATTTCTTTATTTTTGGTTTTGCTTGTATACCTCTTGTTACACATAGGGATGAATACAGAGTCACGCAGGAGTCGGGCATCCTGACCTTTATCAAAATCAGGTGCTTCACATAAATGTATAAAAAAAAGGTCTTAGGGATCTTACATCATCTTCTGGGCCATGAATGAGACCTGCTGACATTTTATGATCCTTTCTTTCTGATAACCAAATAAACTTATTTCTTCCAAGGGTGTTTTTTCTTAAACCAGGCACCACCCTCCAAATAAAGTTACATTCCTATAGGGTGAGGGTGTAGTGAGTTACAATCAAGAAAGAGAATTTATTTAACCCAAGGTTAACATGATTAGTCTTAAAGGTGAATTCTTATTTCTCCTATATGCTTAAAGGTTAATACTTATTTCTCCTATATACTAGTTATATTCATTATAAGGGTAGGGAACATGGAGATTTATCAGCAAACATCAGCCTGACAAATGAAAATCCTTTTCATCAATTCTCCCCTTAAGATCTATTTAGTCTTAAGATATGATAAAGTTACATTCTTACATAGAAAGGACACAGTGATATATAACAAAGTACAGTGATCTATTACAAAAGTGAAAATCCATTAACTCAAAAAGTCTAGTATTGCTAACATCAAAAACTGCTATATTTCCTTTGCTATATTCCAAATACATTGATTTAATATATTCCCAAGTGCCTAAGGATATGGAGGCCTGGTGGCAATCATTGACTCAACAAGAAGAAAAAGTCCTATGCTAATTAAGACTCTCAAAATACTCCCAAAACTCTCTGTGCTGTTTACAGTTGAGAGGTAGTAAACAATCTTGCGGCCTAGTGGCAGCAGTATGGATAATCCTGTCACACAAGCTGGTCTGTCAGCAGAGAGGTTTGACCTAAAAATATCCTTGTCCCACCCAGAGCAGGGAATTAGCAGCAATTTTTGACACAACAAATGAAGAACCCTTCACCAATATAATTCCTAACCAACTATACTAATAATTTCTAAACTCCGCCAAAAATAATTTGCCTTTAGTAAGTCTAAAACATCTCATGCCTCTCAGGTTGGGAGGCTGTAAACAATCACATGTGGCCGGACAAACCTATAAAGGTGGGCTAGATAACCTTCAGAGGAGTCAGCAAGCTGAACACTCTTGTCATGCCCAAGAATATTTATTGCCTTGAAGCTGCACGTTTTACTTCTTCTCCGAGAGAAACAGTTATGGGGGAGAGCCCCCGTAAAAGTCAGAAGTGTAGGTGAGAGCATAAAACAGACTCTGGTTTTGGGGTTCGATGCTCGGAACAGGGGGTTACCTGAGGCTTGATCACGCCTTTGCGCATGCCAAGCCTCCTTCCTCATGACCTTTGCCATAGGCGGAATTCCTCACGCTGGCCCCCAGAAGGAAAGGATCCCTCATCTCGAGCCGACGAGGCGGAAATGCGCCTCCTGTGGATGTGGGGGGGACCATCTTGCTTATTCTCGAGTGGAGACGGGTATGTCGGGGAACTTCTTGAGTTGCAGCAAGGGTGTAAAGTACCTTTTGGAAGTTCCAGAGGTTAGGTGTGATTAGCCTCGAGACACCTCAGTGGAAATGGGCCTCATCTCGCCTGGAGGGGAGAACCTCCTGGATTTTCTCGAGTTGCAGGCAGGTGCTCTCGACTTACGACGGGGACCTCAGGGGCCAGCTCTGGTGGCCTCAGGAAAGGCCAGTCCCCATTCAAGTTTCTAGGGGCCTCTCAGGATTCCTCTCCTGTCGATGCCGGGGCCTAAGACCTTGTGTGAAGTCGGGCTGGAACCTGAAGATTCCTCTCCAGTGCTGACATGGATCTTTGTGGTACTTCTGGAGTCTCCCCAGGGGAGTCAGTCCTCGTCTCGAGTGGGGGCATGCACGTGCGCTTTCCTCCCGAGCGGGTAGCAGCAGTGTCACGCTTCCCGTCTCGTGATCAAGGGATCTGTGGCTTTCCTCTAGGCTTTCCCATGAGGCTTTTCCCACAGGGCTGTCCCACATGCCACCTTGGTGTGAGACGATCCTCGGCGTGAAAGTCGTGGCAGTGCAGGGAAAACAGGTTCCTCTGGAATGGACTGAGACATCTGGGGAACTCTTGGAATGGTGGCACGACCCTGGAGTTCCTCTGGCCTTTCCTGTGGAGAGCACTTCCTCTTGAGATGCGACTGGAACGCCAGGAATTCTTTCCCGACCACGCAGGGAAAGGATCCCTCCTCTCTAGATACGAGGCGGAAACGGGGCTCCTCTGGATGTGGGCGGGAACCCTCGTGCTTCATCTCGAGTGGAGACGGGTATGTCGGTGATCTTCTTGACTTGCAGCAGGGGTGTCAAAGACCCTTTGGAAGTTCCAGAGGTTAGGTGTGATTAGCCTCGAGATGCCTCAGGGGAAATGGGCCTCATCTCGCCTGGAGGGGAGAACCTCCTGGATTATCTTGAGTTGGAGCAGGTGCTCTCGTCTTAGGATGGGGACCTCAGGGACCCGCTCCTGTGGCCTCAGAAAAGGCCAGTGCCCATGGGAGTTGCTAGGGGGCCTCTCAGGATTCCATCTCACGTCGATGCGGGGCCTAAGACCTTGTGTGGAGAGCCCGAGCGGAGGCGGCGCGGAGCGTTTCGGGTTCTCAGTGCCTGGGGCACCGGTGTGTGGTGTGAGGCTGCGGCGGAGCCTCTACACTGAAGGTGCGAGAGGTTGGCAGCTTCGATTGAAGCACATCGAGCGCGACAGCAGTGAAAGTCATGAGCAACAGCGGCGAGGAGAACTACGGCGAGGGGGAATCCCGTTCTGCTTCCAGAAGCGGAAGTGCTCATGGATCTGGGAAATCTGCAAGTCATACCCCTGCAAGGTCTCGCTCCAAGGAAGATTCCAGGCGTTCCAGATCAAAGTCCAGGTCCAGATCGGAATCTAGGTCTAGATCCAGAAGAAGTTCTCGAGGCATTATACAAGGTCACGATCTCGGTCCCGGTCCCATAGAAGATCTCGTAGCAGATCTTACAGCAGAGATTATCGAAGACGGCATAGCCACAGTCATTCTCCCATGTCTACTCGCTGGCGTCATGTTGGGAATCGGGCAAATCCTGATCCTAACTGTTTGTCTTGGAGTATTTGGATTGAGCTTGTATACTACAGAAAGAGATCTAAGAGAAAATGTTCTCTAAATATGGCCCAATTGCTGATGTATCTATTGTATATGACCAGCAGTCTAGACGTTCAAGAGGATTTGCCTTTGTATACTTTGAAAATGTAGATGATGCCAAGGAAGCAAAAGAGCGTGCCAATGGAATGGAGCTTGATGGATGTAGGATCAGAGTTGACTTCTCCATAACGAAAAGACCACATACTCCAACAGCAGGAATTTACATGGGGAGACCTACCTATGGCAGCTCACGCCGTCGAGATTACTATGACAGAGGATATGATCGAGGCTATGATGATCGGGACTATTACAGCAGATCGTACAGAGGAGGAGGAGGAGGAGGAGGAGGAGGATGGAGAGCTGCTCAAGACAGGGATCAGAAATACAGAAGACGGTCACCTTCTCCCTACTATAGTCGTGGAGGATACAGATCACGTTCCAGATCTCGATCATACTCACCTCGTCGCTATTAAAGCATGAAGATGAAGACTTTTCTGAAACCTGCCCTAGAGTTGGGATATTGTTTGTGGACAATATTTTTTATTGTCTCCTGTTTAAAAAGTGAACAGTGCCTGGTGAAGTTAGGTGACTTTTACACCTTTTATGATGACTACTTTTGGTGGAGTTGAAATGCTGTTTTCATTCTGCATTTGTGTAGTTCGGTGCTTTGTTCAAAGTTAAGTGTTTTCAGAAAAGTATGTTTTACATGTATTTTTTTACAGTCTAAAATTTTGACTGCTGAGAAGTTTCTATTGTACAGAACTTCATTTAAATGGTTTTTCTACTGAATACAGGGTATTCTGAAGATTGAAGCCTGTGTGTAAAATGCTACCAAATGGCAAAAAGCAACAATAACGTTTGGTTTTTACTTTTCTTTCTAACATATCAATGCTTAGGAGAACTGTTCTGATTAGATTGTCAGTAGTAAATTAAAGAAAAAAATGCCCGTTTTCCTCGAGTCCATGAAACATACCATACTTAATATACCTGCAGTTAAGTGATAAAAATTACGCTCTGTAACTCTATACTGCTAGTGTTAAAAACTAAAGATCTTTCAATACAGCAAATGCTTAATTCTTATATAAATGTGACTTTGACAGCCTTTATGTAATCTGTATTATACATAGCAGGGAATAAGATGAGTTGCACAATGTATGCCTTAAAAAGGCTATTTCTTAAAGCTGTTAGAAGGGGATAATGGTATTTCAATTAGTAATCAGCAAGTGAAAATAATATTCCACCACAAAATGTACTCTTGTTCTTCTAGCTTTTAAGACTATATGGAAAAACTGGGTGCTTCAGAGTTTTGAGAAAAAAGAAGGGAACACTACACCTGTGTTGTGGATGATCTGAAGACTTTGCCTGTTCGTTTTTTAAATACTACTTTCAGGTTCTTTGCTTACCAAAGGAGGCCCAATTTCACTCAAAAGTTTTGAGAACTGTGTTTAAATAAATGCAAAGAAAAGAGTAAAAAGGAAAGAAAAAAAAAGACCTTGTGAGGAGTTGGGGCAGGAACCTGAGGATTCCTCTACAGTGCTGACATGGATCTTGGGGTACTTCTGGAGCCCCCCCAGGGAAGTCAGTCTTCGTCTCGAATGGGGGCATGCACGTGCGCTTTCCTCCCGAGCTGTAGCAGCAGTGTCACGCTTCCGGTCGCGTGGATCAAGTGATCTGTGGCTTTTCCTCCAGGCTTTACCACGAGGCTATCCCAGAGGGCTGTCCCACATGCCGCCGAGTGTGAGTCGAACCTCGGCGTGAAAGTCGAGGCAGTGCAGGGAAAACAGGTTCCTCTGGAATGGACTGAGACATCTAGGGGACTCTTGGAATGGTGGCACGACTCTGGAGTTCCTCTCGCATTTCCTGTGGAGAGCGCCTCCACTTGAGATGCGACGGGAACGCCGGGAATTCTTTCCCGACGAAGCAGGGAAAGGATCCCACATCTCGAGCTACGAGGCGGAAAGGGGCTCCTCTGGATGTGGGCGGGACCCTCGTGCTTCCTATCGAGAGGAGACGGGTATGTCGGGGAACTTCTTGAGTTGCAGCAAGGGTGTGAAGGACCCTTTGGAAGTTCCAGAGGTTAGGTGTGATTAGCCTCCAGACGCTTCAGCGGAAATGGGCTTCATCTCGCCTGGAGGGGAGAACCTCCTGGATTTTCTCGAGTTGCGGCAGGTGCTCTCGACTTACGACGGGGACCTCAGGGACCCGCTCTGGTGGCCTCAGGAAAGGCCAGTCCACATGCGAGTTGCTAGGGGGCCTCTCGGGATTCCTCTACCATCGATGCCGGGGGCCTAAGACCTTGTGTGGAGTCGGTGCCGGAACCTGAGGATTCCTCTGCAGTGCTGACATGGATCTTGGGGTACTTCTGGAGTCTCCCCAGGGGAGTCAGTCCTCGTTTGAGTGGGCGCATGCACGTGCGATTACCTCCGGAGCTGTGGCAGCAGTGTCATGCTTCCCTTCGCCTGGATCAAGGGATCTGTGGCTTTCCCACGAGGCTTTCCCACAGGGCTATCCCACGTGCCACCGTGGTGTGAGTCGATCGATGGCTTGAAAGTCAACGTAGTGCAAGGAAAACAGGTTTCCCTGGAATGGACTGAGACATCTGGCGA
>NW_017218468.1:0-11900 GCF_001704415.2 Capra hircus | reverse complement strand
GTGAAACTGCTGCGAAGAGCTCGGGAGAAATCGCATCTGCAGGCCCCCACTCGACACGAGGACTGAGCCCCTGGGAGACTCCAGAAGTTACCCAAGATCCATGGGACTGGAGAGGAATCCTCAGCACCGAGAATCCTCAGGTTCCGGCACTGGAGAGAATCCTCAGGTTCCCACTGACTCCACACAAGTCTTAGGCCCAGCATCGACGGGAGAGGAATCCGAGAGGCCCCGAGCAACTCGCATGGGGACTGGCCTTTTGCTGAGAGAGCGGGTCCCTGAGGTCCCCGTCGTAAGTCGAGAGCACCTGCCGCAACTCGAGAAAATCCAGGAGTACACCCCTCCAGGCAGATGAGGCCCATTTCCGCTGAGGCTTCTCGAGGCTAATAACACCTAACATCTGCGAACTTCCAAAGGGTCCTTCACACCCTTGCTGCAACTCAAGAAGTTCCCCACATACCCGTCTCCACTCGAGAGGAAGCACGAGAGTCTCGCCCACATGCAGAGGAGCCCCGTTTCCGCCTCCTAGCTCGAGAGGAGGTATCCTTTCCCTGCGTGGTCGGGGAAAGAATTTCCCGGCGTTGCCGTCGCATCTCAAGAGGAGGCGCTCTCCACAGGAAAGGCGAGAGGAAACTCCAGGGTCGTGCCACCATTCCCAGAGTCCCCCAGATGTCTCAGTCCATTCCAGGGAAAACCTGTTTTCCCTGCACTGCCTCGAGCTTTCAAGCTGAGGATCGACTCACACCACGGTGGCACGTGGGAACAGCCCTGTGGGAAAGCCTCGTGGGAAAGCCTCGTGGGAAAGCCTCGAGGGAAAGCCACCTGATCCCTTGATCCACGCGAAGGAAGCGTGACACTGCTGCTACAGCTCGGAGAGAAAGCGCACGTGCATGCCCCCACTCGAGACGAGGACTGGACTTCCCCTGGGGAGACTCCAGAAGTATCCCCAAGATACCATGTCAGCACTGGAGAGGAATCCTCAGGTTCCGGACACCGTCTCCACACAAGGTCTTAGGGCCCAGGCATCGACGGAGAGACATCCGAGAGGCCCCCGAGCAACTCGCATGGGACTGGCCTTTCCTGAGCCACCAGAGCGGGTCCCTGAGGTCCCCGTCGTAAGTCGAGAGCACCTGCGCCAACTCGAGAAATCCAGGAGGTTCTCCCCTCCAGGCAAGATGAGGCCCATTCTGCTGAGGCATCTCGAGGCCAATCAAAACCTAACCTCTGGAACTTCCACAGGGTCCTTTCACACCCTTGCTGCAACTCAAGAAGTTCCCCAACATACCCGTCTCCACTCGAGAGGAAGCACGAGAGTCCCGCCCACATGCAGAGGAGCCGCTTTCCGCCTCCTAGCTCGAGAAGGAGGGATCCTTTCCCTGCGTGTCGGGGAAAGAATTCCCGGCGTTCCCCGTCGCATCTCAAGAGGAGGCGCCTCTCCACAGGAAAGGCAGAGGAACTCCAGGGTCGTGCCACCCATTCCCCAGAGTCCCCCAGATGTCTCAGTCCATTCCAGGGAAACCTGTTTTCCCTGCACTGCCGTCGACTTTCAAGCGAGGATCGACTCACACCACAGGTGGCACGTGGGACAGCCCTGTGGGAAAGCCTCGTGGGAAAGCCTCGTGGGAAAGCCTCGAGGGAAAGCCACAGAATCCCTTGATCCACTGCGAAGGGAAGCGCGACAACTGCTGCTACAGCTCGGGAAGGAAAGCGCACGTGCATGCCCCCACTCGAGACGAGACTGACTCCCCTGGGGTAGACTCCAGAAGTACCCCAAGATCCATGTTCCAGCACTGGAGAGGAATCCTCAGGTTTCCAGCACTGGAGAGAATCCTCAGGTTCCGGCACTGACTCCACACAAGGTCTTAGGTCCCAGCATCGACGGGAGAGGAATCCCGAGAGACCCTGAGGCAACTCGCATGGCGACTGGCCTTTCCTGAGGCCCACGAGAGGGCGGTCCTGAGGTCCCCCGTCGTAAGTCGAGAGCACTCTGCCACAACTCGAGAAAATCCAGGAGGTACACCCCTCCAGGAGATGAGGCCCATTTCCGCTGAGGCTTCTCGAGGCTAATAACACCTAACATCTGGAACTTCCAAAGGGTCCTTCACACCCATTGCTGCAACTCAAGAAGTTCCCCCGAATACCCGTCTCCACTCGAGAGGAAGCACGATGAGTTCCTCGCCCACATCGCAGAGGAGCCCCGTTTCCGCCTCCTAGCTCGAGAGGAGGATCCTTTCCCTGCGTGGTCGGGAAAAGAATTCCCGGCGTTGCCCGTCGCATCTCAAGAGGAGGCGCTCTCCACAGGAAAGGCGAGAGGAACTCCAGGGTCGTGCCACCCATTCCCAGAGTCCCCCAGATGTCTCAGTCCATTCCAGGGAAACCTGTTTTCCCTGCACTGCCTCGGACTTTCAAGCCGAGGTATCGACTCACACCACGGGTGCACGTGGGACAGCCCTGTGGGAAAGCCTCGTGGGAAAGCTCGTGGGAAAAGCCTCGAGGGAAAGCCACCAGATCCCTTGATCCACGCGAAGGGAAGCGCTGACACTGCTGCTAACATGCTCGGGAAGGAAAGCGCACGTGGCATGCCCCCACTCGAGACGAGGACTTGACTCCCCTGGGGAGACTCCAGAAGTACCCAAGATCCATGTCAGCACTGGAGAGGAAATCCTCAGGTTCCGGCACCGATCTCCACACAAGGTCTTAGGCCCCAGCATCGACGGGGAGAGGAATCCGAGAGGCCCCCGAGCAACTCGCATGGTGACTGGCCTTTCCTGAGGGCCACCAGAGCGGGTCCCTTGAGGTCCCCGGTCGTAAGTCGAGAGCACCTGCCGCAACTGGAGAAAATCCAGGAGTGTTCTCCCCTCCAGGCGAGATGATGGCCCATTTCCGCTGAGGGCGTCTCGAGGCTAATCACATCTAACCTCTGGAACTATCCAACAGGTCCTTCACACCCCTTGCTGCAACTCAAGAAGTTCCCGACATACCCGTCTCCACTCGAGAGGAAGCACGAGAGTCCCGCCCACATCCAGAGGAGACCCGTTTCCGCCTCCTAGCTCGAGAGGTAGGATCCTTTCCCTGCAGTGGTCGGGAAAGAATTCCCGGCGTTCCCGTCTGCATCTCAAGAGGAGGCGGCTCTCCACAGGAAAGGCGAGAGGAACTCCAGGGTCGTGCCACCATTCCCAGAGTCCCCCAGATGTCTCAGTCCATTCCAGGGAAAACCTGTTTTCCCTGCACTGCCTCGAACTTTCAAGCCGAGGATCGACTCACACCACGGTGGCACGTGGGACAGCCCTGTGGGAAGCCTCGTGGGAAAGCCTCTGTGGGAAAAGCCTCGAGGGAAAGCACCAGATCCCTTGATCCACGCGAATGGAAGCGCGACAACTGCTGCTACAGCTCGGGAGGAAAGCGCACGTGCATGCCCCCACTCGAGACGAAGGACTGACTCCCCTGGGAGACTCCAGAAGTTACCCCAAGATCCATGTAAGCACTAGGTCAGGCCGGCACTGGAGAGGAATCCTCAGGTTCCGGCACTGACTCCACACAAGGTCTTAGCCCCAGCATCGACGGGAGAGGACATCCACGAGAGAACCCCGAGCAACTCGCATGGGACTGGCCTTTCCTGAGGCCACGAGAGCGGGTCGCTGAGGTCCCCGTCGTAAGTCGAGAGCCACCTGCCACAACTCGAGAAAATCCAGGAGGTACTCCCTCCAGGCAGATGAGGCCCATTTCCGCTGGAGGCTTCTCGAGGCTAATCAACACCTAACATCTGGAACTTCCAAAGGGTCCTTCACACCCATTGCTGCAACTCAAGAAGTCCCTCGAACATACCGTCTCCACTCGAGAGGAAGCACGAGAGTCTCGCCCACATGCCAGAGGAGCCCCGTTTCCGCCTCCTAGCTCGAGAGGAGGGTATCCTTCCCTGGCGTGGTCGGGAAAGAAATCCCGGCGTTCCCGTCGCATCTCAAGAGGAGGCGCTCTCCACAGGAAAGGCGAGAGGAACTCCAGGGTCGTGCCACCATTCCCAGAGTCCCCCAGATGTCTCAGTCCATTCCAGGGAAACCTGTTTTCCCTGCACTGCCTCGACTTTCAAGCTGAGTATCGACTCACACCACGGTGGCACGTGGGACAGCCCTGTGGGAAAGCCTCGTGGAAAGCCTCGTGGGAAAGCCTCGAGGGAAAGCCACAGATCCCTTGATCCACGCGAAGGGAAGCGTGACACTGCTGCTACAGCTCGGGAAGGAAAGCGCACGTGCATGCCCCCACTCGAGACGAGGACTGACTTCCCTGGGGAGACTCCAGAAGTTCCCCCAAGATCCATGTCAGCACTGGAGAGGAAATCCTCAGGTTCCGGCACCTGACTCCACACAAGGTCTTAGGCCCCGCATCGACGGGAGAGGAATCCCGAGAGGCCCCCCGAGCAACTCGCATGGGGACTGGCCTTTCCTGAGGCCACCAGAGCGGGTTCCCTGAGGTCCCCGTTCGTAAGTAGAGAGCACCTGCCGCAACTGGAGAAAATCCAGGAGTTTCTCCCCTCCAGGCGATATGAGGCCCAATTTCCGCTGAGGCCTCTCGAGGCTAATCACATCTAACATCTGGAACTTCCAAAGGGTCCTTCACACCCTTGCTGCAACTCAAGAAGTTCCCCGACATACCCGTCTCCACTCGAGAAGAAGCACGAGAGTCCCGCCCACATCCAGAGGAGACCCCGTTTCCGACTCCTACCTCGAGAGGAGGGATCCTTTCCTGCTTGGTGGCGGAAAGAATTCCCCGGCTTCCCGTCGCATCTCAAGAGGAGGCGCTCTCCACATCGAAAGGCGAGAGGAACTCCAGGGTCGTGCCACCATTCCCAGAGTCCCCCCAGATGTCTCAGTCCATTCCAGGGAAACCTGTTTTTCCCTGCACTGCCTCGACTGTTGCAAGCCGAGGATCCGAACTCACACCACCGGTGGCACGTGGGACAGCCCTGTGGGAAAGCCTCGTGGGAAAGCCTCGTGGGAAAGCCTCGAAGGGAAAGCCACAGATCCCTTGATCCACGGCGAAGGGAAGCGCGACACTGCTGCTACAGCTTCGGGAGGAAAAGCGCACGTGCATGCCCCACTCGAGACGAGGACTGACTCCCCTGGGAGACTCCAGAAGTACCCCAAGATCCATGTCAGCACTGGAGAGGAATCCTCAGGTTCCAGGCACCAACTCCACACAAGGTCTTAGGCCCCGGCATCGACGGGAGAGGAATCACGAGAGGCCCCCGAGCAACTCGCATGGGGACTGGCCTTTCCTGAGGCCACCAGAGCGGGTCCCTGAGGTCCCCGTCGTAAGTCGAGAGCACCTGCCGCAACTCGAGAAAATCCAGGAGGTTCTCCCCTCCAGGCGAGATGAGGCCCATTTCCGCTGAGGCGTCTCGAGGGCTAATCACACCTAACCTCTGGAACTTCCAAAGGGTCCTTCACACCCTTGCTGCAACTCAAGAAGTTCCCTCGACATAACCCAGTCTCCACTCGAGAGGAAGCACGAGACGTCCCGCCCACATCCAGAGGAGCCCCGTTTCCGCCTCCTAGCTCGAGAGGAGGGATCCTTTCCCTGCTGGTTCGGGAAAGAATTCCCGGCGTTCCCGTCGCATCTCAAGAGGAGGCGCTCTCCACAGGAAAGGCGAGAGGAACTCCAGGGTCGTGCCACCATTCCCAGAGTCCCCCAGATGTCTCAGTCCATTCCAGGGAAACCTGTTTTCCCTGCACTGCCTCGACTTTCAAGCCGAGGATCGACTCACACCACGGTGGCACGTGGGACAGCCCTGTGGGAAAGCCTCGTGGGAAAGCCGGTGGGAAAGTGAGAAAGCCACAGATCCCTTGATCCACGTCGAAGGGAAGCGCGACACTGTCTGCTACAGCTCGGGAGGAAAGCGCACGTGCATGCCCCACTCGAGACGAGGACTGACTCCCCTGGGAGACTCCAGAAGTACCCCAAGATCCATGTCAGCACTGGAGAGGAATCCTCAGGTTCCCGAGGCACCGACTCCACACAAGGTCTTAGGCCCCGGCATCGACGGGAGAGGAATCCCGAGAGGCCCCGAGCAACTCGCATGGGGACTGGCCTTTCCTGAGGCCACCAGAGCGGGTCCCTGAGGTCCCCGTCGTAAGTCGAGAGCACCTGCCGCAACTCGAGAAAATCCAGGAGGTTCTCCCCTCCAGGCGAGATGAGGCCCATTTCCTGCTGAGGCTGTCTCGAGGCTAATCACACCTAACATCTGGAACTTCAAAGGGTCCTTCACACCCTTGCTGCAACTCAAGAAGTTCCCTCGACATACCCGTCTCCACTCGAGAGGAAGCACGAGAGTCCCGCCCACATCCAGAGGAGCCCGTTTCCGCCTCCTAGCTCGAGAGGAGGGATCCTTTCCCTGCGTGGTCGGGAAAGAATTCCCGGCGTTCCCGTCGCATCTCAAGAGGAGGCGCTCTCCACAGGAAAGGCGAGAGGAACTCCAGGGTCGTGCCACCATTCCCAGAGTCCCCCAGATGTCTCAGTCCATTCCAGGGAAACCTGTTTTCCCTGCACTGCCTCGACTTTCAAGCCGAGGATCGACTCACACCACGGTGGCACGTGGGACAGCCCTGTGGGAAAGCCTCGTGGGAAAGCCTCGTGGGAAAGCCTCGAGGGAAAGCCACAGATCCCTTGATCCACGCGAAGGGAAAGCGTGACACTGCTGCTACAGCTCGGGAGGAAAGCGCACGTGCATGCCCCCACTCGAGACGAGGACTGAGCTCCCCTGGGGAGACTCCAGAAGTACCCCAAGATGCCATGTCAGCACTGGAGAGGAATCCTCAGGTTCCGGCACCGACTCCACACAAGGTCTTAGGCCCCGGCATCGACGGGAGAGGAATCCGGAGAGGCCCCGAGCAACTCGCATGGGGACTGGCCTTTCCTGAGGCCACCAGAGCGGGTCCCTGAGGTCCCCGTCGTAAGTCGAGAGCACCTGCCGCAACTCGAGAAAATCCAGGAGGTTCTCCCCTCCAGGCGAGATGAGGCCCATTTCCGCTGAGGCGTCTCGAGGCTAATCACACCTAACTTCTGGAACTTCCAAAGGGTCCTTCACACCCTTGCTGCAACTCAAGAAGTTCCCCGACATACCCGTCTCCACTCGAGAGGAAGCACGAGAGTCCCGCCCACATCCAGAGGAGCCCGGTTTCCGCCTCCTGCTCGAGAGGACGGGATTCCTTTCGCTGCGTGGTCGGGAAAGAATTCCCGGCGTTCCTGTCGCATCTCAGAGGAGGCGCTCTCCACAGGAAAGGCGAGAGGAACTCCAGGGTCGTGCCACCATTCCCAGAGTCCCCCAGATGTCTCAGTCCATTCCAGGGAAACCTGTTTTCCCTGCACTGTTTCGACTTTCAAGCCGAGGATCGACTCACACCACGGTGGCACGAGGGACTGCCCTGTGGGAAAGCCTCGTGGGAAAGCCTCGCGGAAAGGCTCGAGGGAAAGCCACAGATCCCTTGATGCACGCGAAGGGAAGCGTGACACTGCTGCTACAGCTCGGGAGGAAATCACACGTGCATGCCCTCAGTCGAGATGAGGACTGACTCCCCTGGGGAGACTCCAGAAGTACCCCAAGTTCCATGTCAGCACTGGAGAGGAATCCTCAGGTTCCGACACCCACTCACACACAAGATCTCAGGCCCCGGCATCACCGGGAGAGGAATCCCGAGAGGCCCCCGAGCAACTCGCATGGGGACTGGCCTTTCCTGAGGCCTCCAGAGCGGGTCCCTGAGGTCCCTGTCGTAAGTCGATAGCACCTGCCGCAACTTGAGAAAATGCAGGAGGTTCTCCACTCCAGGCGAGATGAGGCCCATTTCCGCTGAGGCGTCTGGAGGCTAATCACATCTAACATCTGGAACTTCCAAAGGGTCCTTCACACCCTTGCTGCAACTCAAGAAGTTCCCCGACATACCCGTCTCCTCTCGTGAGGAAGCACGAGAGTCCCGCCCACATCCAGAGGAGACCTGTTTCCGCCTCCTAGCTCGAGAGGAGGGATCCTTTCCCTGCGTGGTGGGGAAAGAATTCCCCGCGTTCCCATCGCATCTCAAGAGGAGGCGCTCTCCACAGGAAAGGCGAGAGGAACTCCAGGGTCGTGCCACCATTCCCAGAGTCCCCCAGATGTCTCAGTCCATTCCAGGGAAACCTATTTTCCCTGCACTGCCTCTACTTTGAAGCCGAGGATCGACTCACACCACGGTGGCACGTGGGACAGCCCTGTGGGAAAGCCTCTTGGGAAAGCCTCGTGGGAAAGCCTCGAGGGAAAGCCACAGATCCCTTGATGCACGCGAAGGGAAGCGTGACACTGCTGCTACAGCTCGGGAGGAAAGCGCACATGCATGCCCCCACTCGAGGCTAGGACTGACTCCCCTGGGTAGACTCCAGAAGTACCCCAAGATCCATGTCAACACTGGAGAGGAATCCTCAGGTTCCGGCACCGATTCCTCACAAGGTCTTAGGCCCCAGCATCGACGGGAGAGGAATCCCGAGAGGCTCCCGAGCAACTCGCATGTGGACTGGCGTTTCCTGAGGCCACCATAGCGGATCCCTATGGTCCCCGTCGTAAGTCGAGAGCACCTGCCGCAACTCGAGAAAATCCAGGAGGTTCTCCCCACCAGGCGAGATGAGGCCCATTTCCGCTGAGGCGTCTAGAGGCTAATCACATCTAACATCTGGAACTTCCAAAGGGTCCTTCACACCCTTGCTGCAACTCAAGAAGTTCCCCGACATACCCGTCTCCACTCGAGAGAAAGCACGAGAGTCCCGCCCACATCCAGAGGAGCCCCGTTTCCGCCTGATAGATCCAGAGGAGGGATCGTTTCCCTGTGTGGTCGTGAAAGAATTCCCGGCGTTCCCGGCGCATCTCAAGAGGAGGCGCTCTCCACAGGAAAGGCAAGAGGAACTCGAGGGTCGTGCCACCATTCCCAGAATCCGCCAGAAAATTCCTTGTCGGGAATTTTATTGGCCTTCCGCGTAAACCTAGCTATTCAGCCTTTTTCCTCCAGTTAATCTTCTTACTACCCTATAATTTCTTAATCTCATCTTACATTAATAAATACACAAGACTTTCCACGTCAACGCCGTCCATCCGTCGAATTCCCTGGATCCAGCGGGCAGGACCCCGGCACACTGAGATATCTGGGGGACTCTTGGAATGATGGCACAACACTGGAGTTTCTCTCGCCTTTCCTTTGGAGAGCGCCTCCTCATGAGATGCGACGGGAACACCTGGAATTCTTTCCGGAACATACAGGAAAAAGATACCTGACCGCGAGGTACGAGGCGGAAACGGGGCTCCTCTGGATGTGGGCGGGACTCTCGTGCTTCTTCTCGAGTGGAGTCAGATATGTTGGGGAACTTCTTGAGTTGTAGCAAGGGTGTGAAGGACCCTTTGGAAGTTCCAGGGGTTAGGTGTGATTAGCCTCGAGACGCCTGAGTGGAAATGGGCCTCATCTCGCCTGGAGGGGAGAACCTCCTGGATTTTCTCGAGTTGCGGCAGGTGCTCTTGACTTACGACGGGGACCTCAGGGACCCGCTCTGGTGGCCTCAGGAAAGGCCAGTCCCCATG
The DNA here is from genome assembly GCF_001704415.2 of Capra hircus. Lineage (NCBI taxonomy): Eukaryota > Metazoa > Chordata > Mammalia > Artiodactyla > Bovidae > Capra > Capra hircus. The sequence continues at coordinate 2,317 of NW_017218468.1, read as the reverse complement.
CGAGTTGCTCGGGGCCTCTCGGGATTCCTCTCCCTTCGACGCCGGGGCCTAAGACCTTGGGTGGAGTTGGTGCCGGAACATGAGGATTCCTCTCCAGTGCTGACATGCATCTTGCGGTACTTCTGGAGTCTCCCCAGGGGAGTCAGTCCTCGTCTCGAGTGGGGGCATGCACGTTCGCTTTCCTCACGAGCTGTAGCAGAACTGTCACGCTTCCCTTCGCTTGGATCAAGGGATCTGTGGCTTTCCCTCGAGGCTTTCCCAGGAGGCTTTCCCACGAGGCTTTCCCACAGGGCTGTCCCACGTGCCACCGTGGTGTGAGTTGATCCTTGGCTTGAAAGTCGAGGCAGTGCAGGGAAAACAGGTTTCCCTGGAATGGACTGAGACATCTCGGGGACTCTGGGAATGGTGGCACGACCCTGGAGTTCCTCTCGCCTTTCCTGTGGGGAGCGCCTCCTCTTGAGATGAGACAGGAACGCCGGGAGTTCTTTCCCGACCATGCAGGGAAAGGATCCCTCCTCTCGAGCTAGGAGGCGGAAACGGGGCTCCTCTGTATGTGGGCGGGACTCTCGTTCTTCCTCTCGTGTGGAGAGAGGTATGTCGGGGATCTTCTTGAGTTGCAGCAAGGGTGTGAAGGACCCTTTGGAAGTTCCAGAGGTTAGGTGTGATTAGACTCGAGACGCCTCAGCGGAAATGGGCCTCATCTCGACTGCAGGGGAGAACCTCCTGGGTTTTCTCGAGTTTCAGCAGGTGCTCTCCAGTTACGACCGGGACTTATGTAACCCGCTCTGGTCCGCTCAGGTAATGCCAGTCGACTTGCGAGTTGCTAAGGGGCCTCTCGGGATTCCTCTCCGGTCGATGATGGGGCCTAAGACCTTTTTTGGAATCGGTGCCCGAACCTGAGGTTTCCTCTCCAGTGCTGAAATGGATCTTGGGGTACTACTGGAGTCTCCACAGGGGAGTCATCTTCGTCTCCAATGGGGGCATGCACGTGCGCTTTTCTCCGGAGCATTAGGAGCAGAGTCAATTTTCCCGTTGGGTTGATCAGGGGGTTTCTTGTTTTCCCCTCGAGGCTTTCCCTCGAAGCTTTCCCACGAGGCTTTCCCACAGGGCTGTCCCACGTGACACCGTGGTGTGAGTCGATCCTCGGCTTGAAGTCGAGCAGTGCAGGGAAAACAGGTTTCCCTGGAATGGACTGAAGCATCTGGGGACTCTGGGAATGTGGCACGACCCTGGTTTTCCTCTCGCCTTTCCTGTGGGAGCGCCTCCTCTTGAGATGCGACTGGAACCCCTGGAATTCTTTGCCGAACACGCAGGGAAAGATCCCTCCTCTCTAGCTAGGAGGCGGAAACAGGGCTCCTCTGGATGTCGGCGGGACTCTCGTGCTTCCTCTCGAGTGGAGACGGGTATGTTGGGCAACTTCTTGAGTTGCAGAAAGGTTGTGAAGGACCCTTTGGAAGTTCCAGAGGTTTGGTCTGATTAGCCTCGAGACGCCTCAGCACAAATGGGACTCATCTCGCCTGGAGGGAGAACCTCCTGGATTTTATCGAGATGCGGTAGGTGCTGTCGACTTACGACGGCGACCTCAGGGACCCGCTCTGGTGGCCTCAGGAAAGGCCAGTCCCCAATGCGAGTTGTTCGGGGACACTCAGAATTCCTCTCCCATCGATGCCCGGGCCTAAGATCTTGTGTAGAGTCGGTGCCAGAACTTGAGGATTCCTCTCCAGTGCTGACATGGATCTTGGAGTACTTCTGGAGTTTCCCTCAGCGGAGTCAGTCCTTGTCTCGAGTAGGGGCTTGCACGTGCGCTTTCCTCCCGCAGCTGTAGCAGCAATGTCACGCTTCCCTTCGCGTGGATCAAGGGATCAGGGGCTTTACCTCGAGGCTTTCCCCGAGGCTTTCCAAGAGGCTTTCCCACATGGATGTCCCACGTGCCATCGTGGTGTGATTCGATCCTCGGCTTAAAAAGTCGAGGCAGTGCAAGGAAAACAGGTTTCCCTGGAATGGACTGAGACATCTGGGGACCCTGGGAACGTGGCACGACCCTGGAGTTCCTCTAGCCTTTCCTGTGTGATCGCCTCGTCTTGAATGCGACGGGAATGCCGGGAATTCTTTCCGACCACGCAGGGAAAGGATCCCTCCCTCGAGCTAGCAGGCGGAAACGGGCTCCTTTGGATGTGGCCGTGACTCTCGTGCTTCCTCTCGAGTGGAGACCGGTATGTCGGCAACTTCTTGGTTTGCAGAAAGGTTGTGAAGGACCCTTTGGAAGTTCAGAGGTTAGGTCTGATTAGCTAGAGATGCCTCAGCACAAATGGGCTCA
>NW_017218467.1:0-11900 GCF_001704415.2 Capra hircus | reverse complement strand
ACTTTTCAGGACGAGGATCGACTCACACCACGGTGGCACGTGGGACAATCCTGTGGGAAAGTCTCGTGGGAAAGCTCGTGGGAAAAGCCTCGATGGAAAGCCCTCAGATCCCTTGATCCACGCGAAGGGAAGCATGACGCCGCTGCTACAGCTCGGAGGAAACCGCACGTGCATGCCCCACTCGTAACGAGGACTGACTCCCCTGGGGAGACTCCAGAAGAACCCAAGATCCATGTCAGCACTGGAGAGGAATCCTCTGGTTCCGGCACGGATCCACACAAGGTCTTAGGCCCGGGCATCGACGGGAGAGGAATCCCGAGAGGCCCCGAGCAACTCGCATGGGGACTGGCCTTTCCTGAGGCCACCAGAGCGGGTCCCTGAGGTCCCCGTCGTAAGTCCAGAGTACCTGCCACAACTCGAGAAATCCAGGAGGTTCTCCCCTCCAGGCGAGATGAGGCCCATTTCCGCTGAGGTGTCTCGAGGCTAATCACACCTAACCTCAGGAACTTCCAAAGGGTCCTTCACACCTTGCTGCAACTCAAGAAGTTCCCCAACATACCCGTCTCCACTCGAGAGGAAGGACGAGAGTCCCGCCCACATCCAGAGGAGCCCCGTTTCCGCCTCCTAGCTCGAGACGGGGGATCTTTTCAGTGTGTGGTCGGGAAAGAATTCCCGGTGTTCCTGTCGCATCTCAAGAACATGCGCTCTCCACAGGAAAGGCCAGAGGAACTCCAGGGTCGTGCCACCATTCCCAGAGTCCTCCAGATGTCTCAGTCCATTCCATGGACACCTGTTTTCCCTACACTGCCTCGACATTCACGCAGATGATCGACCCACACAACGGTGGCACTTGGGACAGCCCTGTGGGAAAGCCTGTTTGGAAAACTTGGTGGGAATGCCCAGATGGAAAGCCACAGATCCCTTGATCGTCGGGCCGGGAAGACTGACACTGGTGCTAGAGCTCGGAGGAAAGCGCACGTGCATGCCCCCACTCGAGATGAGGACTGAATCGCCTGGGGAGACTCCAGAAGTACCCCAAGATCCATGTCAGGCCTGGAGAGGAATCCTCAGCTTCCGGCCCCAACTCCAGACAAGGTCTTAGGTTCCGGCATCTACGGTAGAGGAATCCAGGGAGGTCCCTAGCAACTCGCATGGGGATCTGCCTTTTCCTGAGGCCACCAGAGCGGGTCCCTGAGGTCCCGTCGTAAGTCGAGAGCACCTGCCGCAAGTCGAGAAAATCCTGGAGGTTCTCCCCTCCAGGCGAGCAGAGGCGCATTATTGCTGAAGCATCTCGAGGCCAATCACACCTAACCCCTGGACCGTCCAAAGGTTCCTTCACACCCTTGCTGCAACTCAAGAAGTTCCCCGATATACCCGTATGCACTCGAGAGAAGCAGAAGGGTCCGCCCACATCCAAAGGAGCCCCGTTTCTGCCTCTTTGCTCGAGATGAGGGATCCTTTCCCTACTTGGTCGAAAAAGAATTCCCGAGGTTCCCGTCGCATCTCAAGAGGAGGCCCTCTCCACAGGAAAGGGGATATGTACTCCAGGTCAGGCCACCATTCCAAGAGTCCCCAGATGTCTCAGTCCATTTCAGAGGAACCTGTTTTCCCCAAACTGCCTCGACTTTCACGCCGAAGATCCACTCAAACCACAGTGGCACGTGGGACAGCCCTGTGGTAAAGCCTCGTAGGAAAGCCTCGTGGGAAAGCCTTGAGGGAAAGCCTCGAGGGAAAGCCACAGATCCCTTGATCCACGCGATGGGAAGCGTGACAATGCTTCCACAGCTCGGGAGGAAAGCGCACGTGCATGCCCCCACTCGAGACGAGGACTGACTCCCTGGGGAGACTCCAGAAGTACCCCAAGATCCATGTCAGCACTGGAGAATAATTCTCAGTTTACGGCCCCGACTTCACAAAAGGTCTTGGCCCCAGCATTGAAGGGAGAGGAATCCGAGAGGCCAATAAGCAACTCGCACGGAGAGTGGCCTTTCCTGAGGCCACCAGTTAGGGTCCCTGTGGTCCCCGTCGTAAATCGAGAACACCTACTGCAACTCGAGAAAATCCTGGAGATTCTCCCCTCCAGGCTAGATGAGGCCCATTTCCGCTGAGGTGACTCGAGGCTAATCACATCTAACCTTTGGAACTTCCATAGGGTCCTTCACACCCTTGCTGCAACTCAAGAAGTTCCCCGACATACCTTGTCCACTCGAGAGGAACCGCGAGCGTCCCTTGCACATCCGGAGGAGGCCCTTTTCCTCCTTGTAGCTCGAGATGAGGGATCCTTTCCCTGCGAGTTCGGGAAAGAATTCCCGGCATTCCCGTCGCATCTCAAGAGGAAGTGCTCTCCACAGGAAAGGCGAGAGGAACTCCAGGGTCGTGCCACCATTCCAAGAGTCCCCCAGAGGACTGAGTCCATTCCAAAGGAAACTCTTTTACCTGCACTGCCTTGACTGTCACGCCGAGGATCGACTCACACCACGGTGGCACGTGGGACAGCCCTGTGTGTTAGCCTCGTGGGAAAGCCTCATGGGAAATCCTACAGGGAAAGCCACACATCCCTTGATCCACCCGTCGGGTAGCATGACACTGCTGCCACCGTTAGGGAGGAAAGCCCACGTGCATTTCCCCACTCGAGACGAGGACTGACTCCCCTGGGGAGAGTCCAGATGTACCCAAAAATCCACGTCAGCACTGGAGAGGAATCCTCAGTTTCTGGTCCCAACTCAACACAAGGTCTTCGACTCAGGAAATTCAAGCAGTTAAAAGATCTCTCCTTTGGAGCCTCGAGGGGGGATCGGGCTTCTCTGGATGCGGGCGGGACCCTCGTGCTTCCTTTGAGTGTAGACGGGTATGTCGGGAAAGCTCTTGAGTTGCAGCAAGTGTGTGAAGGAACCATTGGAAGTTCCAGAGGTTAGGTGTGCTTAGCCTCTAGATGCGTCAGTGGAAATAGGCCTCATTTTGCCTGTAGGGGAGAATCTCCTGGATTTCTCTAGTTACGGCAGGTGCTCTCGAATTACGACGGGGACCTCAGGGACCCGGTCTCGTGGCCTCAGGAAAGGCCAGTCCCCATGCAAGTTGCCAGGGGACTCTCGGGATTCCTCTTGGGTCGATTCCTCATTTTGTGTGGAGTCGAGGCCGGATCCTGAGGATTCCTCTCCAGTGCTGACATGGTTCTTGGGGTACTTCTGGAGTCTCCCCAGGGAAGTCAGTCCTCGTCTCGAGTGTGGGCATGCACGTGCGCTTTCCTCCCGAACTGTAGCAGCAGTGTCACGCTTCCTAACGCGTGGTCAAGGGATCTGTAGCTTTCACTCAAGTCTTTCCTTCAAGGCTTTCCCAAGAGTCTTTCCCACAGGGCTGTCCCACCTGCCACCATGGTGTGAGTCGATCCTCGGCTTGAAAGTCGAGGCAGTGCAGGGAAAACAGGTTCCTCTTGAATGGACTGAGACATCTGGGGGACTCTTGGAATGGTGGTACGACCCTGGAGTTCCGCTCGCCTTTCCTGTGGAGAGCGCCTCCTCTTGAGATGGGACGGGAACGCCGGGAATTCTTTCCCGACCAAGCAGGGAAAGGATCCGTCATCTCGAGGTCCGAGGCAGAAACGGGGCTCCTCTGGATGTGGGCAGGACCCTCGTGCTTCCTCTGGAGTGGAGACGGTATGTCGGGGAACTTCTTGAGTTTCAGCAAGGTTGTGAAGGAACCTTTGGAATTTCCAGAGTTTAGGTGTGATTAGCCTCGAGAGCCTCAGCGGAAATTGGCCTCATCTTGCCTGGAGGGGAGAACCTCCTGGATTTTCTCGAATTGTGGCAGGTGTTCTCAACGTACGCTGGGACCTCAGGGACCCGCTCTGGTGGCGTCAGGAAAGGCCAGTTCCCATCCGAGTGGCTACGGGGCCTCTCGGGATTCCTCTCCCGTCGATGGTGGCGCCTAAGACCTTGTGTGAAGTCGAGGCCGGTACCTGAGGATTCCTCTCCCATTCTGACATGGTTCTTGGGTACTTCTTGAGTCTCCCCAGGGGTGTCAGTCCTCTTCTCAGCGGGATCATGCAAGAACGCTTACCTCCCGAGCTGCAGTAGCAGTGTCACGCTGCCCGTCGCGTGGATCAAGAGATCTGTGTCTTTCCCTCGAGGTATTTCCCACGGGGCTTTCCCACATCGCTGTCCCACGTGCCACCGTGGTGCCAGTCGATCCTCGGCGTGCAAATCAAGGCAGTGCAGGGAAAACAGGTTCCTCTGGAATGGACTGAGACATCTGGGGGACTCTTGGAATTGTGGCACGACCCTGGAGTTCCTCTCGCCTTTCCTGTGGAGAGCGCCTCCTCTTGATATGCGACTGAAACACCGGTAATACTTTCCCGACCACGCAGGGAAAGGATCCCTACTCTAGAGCTAGGAGGCGGAACCGGGCCTCCTCTGGATGTGGGCAGTACTCTCCTGCTTCCTCTCGAGTGGAGACGGGCATGTCGGCGAACTTCTTGAGTTGCAGCAAGGGTGTGACGGACCCTTTGGAAGTTCCAGAGCTTAGGTGTGATTAGCCTCGAGACGCCTCTGCGGAAATGGGCCTCATCTCGCCTGGAGGAGAGAACCCTCTGAATTTTCTCGAGTTGGGGCAGGTGCTCTCGACTTACGACGGGGACCTCAGGGACCCGCTCTGGTTGCCTCAGGAAAGGCCAGTCCCCATGCGAGTTGCTCGGGGGCCTCTCGGGATTCCTCTCCCGTCGATGCCGGGGCCTAAGACCTTGTGTGGAGTCGGTTCCGGAACCTGAGGATTCCTCTCCAGTGCTGACATGGATCTTGGAGTAATCCTGGAGTCTCCCCAGGGGAGTAAGTCCTCGTCTCGAGTGGGTGCATGCACGTGCGCTTTCCTTCCGAGCTGTAGCAGCAGTGTCATGCTTCCCTTCCCGTGGATCAAGGGATCTGTGGCTTTCCCTCGAGGCTTTCCCACGAGGCTTTTCCACGAGGCTTTCCCACAGGGCTGTTCCACGTGCCAACGTGGTGTGAGTAGATCCTCGGCTTGAAAGTCGAGGCAGTGCAGGGAAAACAGGTTTCCCTGGAATCGACGGAGACATCTGGTGTCTCTGGGAATGGTGGCACGACCCTGGAGTTCCTCTCGCCCTTCCTGTGGAGAGCGCCTCCTCTTGAGATGGGACGGGAAAGTCAGGAATTCTTTCCCGAACACACAGGGAAAGGATCCCTCCTCTCGAGCTAGGAGGCGAAAATGGGGCTCCTCTGGATGTGGGCGGGACTCTCGTGCTTCCTCTCGAGTGGAGACGGGTATGTCGGGGAACTTCTTGAGTTGCAGTAAGGGTTTGAAGGACACTTTTGGACGTTCCAGATTTTTGATGTGATTAGCCTCGAGACGCCTCAGCGGAAATGGGCCTCATTTCGCCTGGAGGGAAGAACCTCCTGGATTTTCTCGAGTTGCGGCAGGTGCTCTCGACTTATGACGGGGACCTCAGGGACCCGCTCTGGCGGCCTCAGGTAATTCCAATAACCGAGCGAGTTGCTCGGGGGGCCTCTCGGGATTCCTCTCCCGTCGATGCCAGGGCCTAAGATCTTGTGTGGAGTCGGTGCCAGAACCGGAGCATTCCTCTCCAGTGCTGACATGGATCTTGGGGTACTTCTGGAGTCTCCCCAGGCGCGTCAGTCCTCGTCTGCAGTGGGGGCATGCACGTGCGATTTCCTCCCAAGAAGAAGCAGCAGTGTCTCGCTATCCTTCGCTTGGATCAAGGGATCTGTTGCTTTCCCTCGAGGCTTTCCCAGAAGGCTTTCCAACGAGGTTTTCCCACAGGGCTGTCCCACGTGCCACCGTGGTGTGAGTCGATCCTCGGCTTGAAAGTCGAGGCAGTGCAGGGAAAACAGGTTTCCCTGGAATGAACTGAGACATCTGGGGGATTCTGGGAATGGTGGCACGACCCTGGAGTTCCTCTCGCCTTTCCTGAGGAGAGCGCCTCCTCTTGATATGCGACTGAAACACCGGTAATACTTTCCCGACCACGCAGGGAAAGGATCCCTACTCTAGAGCTCGGAGGCGGAACCGGGCCTCCTCTGGATGTGGGCAGTACTCTCCTGCTTCCTCTCGAGTGGAGACGGGCATGTCGGCGAACTTCTTGAGTTGCAGCAAGGGTGTGACGGACCCTTTGGAAGTTCCAGAGCTTAGGTGTGATTAGCCTCGAGACGCCTCTGCGGAAATGGGCCTCATCTCGCCTGGAGGAGAGAACCCTCTGAATTTTCTCGAGTTGGGGCAGGTGCTCTCGACTTACGACGGGGACCTCAGGGACCCGCTCTGGTTGCCTCAGGAAAGGCCAGTCCCATGCGAGTTGCTCGGGGGCCTCTCGGGATTCCTCTCCCGTCGATGCCGGGTCCTAAGATCTTGTGTGGAGACGGTACCGGAACCGGAGCATTCCTCACCAGTGCTGACATGGATCTTGGGGTATTTCTGGAGTCTCCCCAGGGGAGTCAGTCCTCGTCTCGAGTGGGGGCATGCACGTGCGCTTTCCTCCCGAGCTGTAGCAGCAGTGTCACGCTTCCCTTCGCGTGAATCAAGGGATCAGGGGCTTTCCCTCGAGGCTTTCCCACGAGGCTTTCCCAGGAGGCTTTCCCACAGGGATGTCCCACGTGCCACCGTGGTGTGAGTCGATCCTCGGCTTGAAAGTCGAGGCAGTGCAGGGAAAACAGGTTTCCCTGGAATCGACGGAGACATCTGGTGTCTCTGGGAATGGTGGCACGACCCTGGAGTTCCTCTCGCCCTTCCTGTGGAGAGCGCCTCCTCTTGAGATGGGACGGGAAAGCCAGGAATTCTTCCCCGAACACACAGGGAAAGGATCCCTCCTCTCGAGCTAGGAGGCGAAAATGGGGCTCCTCTGGATGTGGGCGGGACTCTCGTGCTTCCTCTCGAGTGGAGACGGGTATGTCGGGGAACTTCTTGAGTTGCAGTAAGGGTTTGAAGGACACTTTGGACGTTCCAGATTTTTGATGTGATTAGCCTCGAGACGCCTCAGCGGAAATGGGCCTCATTTCGCCTGGAGGGAAGAACCTCCTGGATTTTCTCGAGTTGCGGCAGGTTCTCTCGACTTATGACGGGGACCTCAGGGACCCGCTCTGGCGGCCTCAGGAAAGGCTAGTCCCCTTGCGAGTTGCTCGAGGGCCTCTCGGGATTCCTCTCCCGTCGATGCCGGGGCCGAAGACCTTGTGTGGAGTCGGTTCCGGAACCTGAGGATTCCTCTCCAGTGCTGACATCGATCTTGGGGTACTTCTGGTGTCTCCCGAGGGGAGTAAGTCTTCGTCTCGAGTGGGGACATGCCCGTGCCCTTTCCTCCCGAGCTGTAGCAGCAGTGTCATGCTTCAATTCGAGTGGATCAAGGGTTCTGTGGTTTCCCTCGAGGCTTTCCCAGGAGGCTTTCCCACGAGTCTTTCCCACAGGGCTGTCCCTGGTGCAGCCGTTGTTTGAGTCGATCCTCGGCTTGAAAGTCGAGGTAGTGCAGGGAATGGATTGAGACAACTGGGGGACTCTGGGAATGGTGGCCAGACTCTAGAGTTCCTCTCAACTTTCCTGTGGAGAGCGCCTCCTCTTGAGATGCGACGGAAATGCCGGGAATTCTTTCCCGACCACGCAGGGAAATGATCCCTCCTCTCGAGCTATGAGACGGAATCGGGGCTCCTCTGGATGTGGGTGCGACTCTCGTGCTTCCTCTCGCGTGGAGGCGAGTATGTCGGGGAACTTATTCAGTTGCAGAAAGGGTGTGAAGGACCTTTTGGAAGTTCCAGATGTTAGGTGCAATTAGCCTCTAGACGCCTCAGCGGAAATGCGCCTCATCTCGCCTGGAGGGGAGAACCTCCTGGATTTCTCGAGTTGCGGCAGGTGCTCTCGACTTCCGACGGGCACCTCAGGGACCCGCTCTGGTGGCCGCAGGAAAGGCCAGTCCCCATGCGAGTTGCTCGGTGGCCTCTCGGGATTCCTCTCCCGTCGATGCCGGGGCCTAAGACCTTTTGTGGGTCGGTCCTGGAACCTGAGGATTCCTCTCCAGTGCTGACATGGATCTTGGGGTTCTTCGGGAATCTCCCCAGGGGAGTCAGTCCTCATTCGAGGGGGGGGCATTGAAGAGCGCTTTCCTCCCGAGCTGTAGCAGCAGTGTCATTCTTCCCGTCGAGTGGATCAAGGGATCAGTGGCTTTCTCACGAGGCTTTCCCACAGGGCTGTCCCACGTGCCACCGTGCTGTGAGTCGATCCTCGGCTTGAAAGTCGAGGCAGTGCAGGGAAAACAGGTTTCCCTGGAATTGACTGAGATATCTGGGGTACTCTGGGAATGGTGGCACGACCCTGGAGTTCCTCTCACCTTTCCTGTTGAGAGCGCCTCCTCTTGAGTTGTGACGGGAAGACCGGGAATTCTTTCCCGACCACGCAGGGAAAGGACACCTCCTCTCTAGCTGTGAGGCGGAAACGGGGCTCCTCTGGGTGTGGGCGGGACTCTCGTGCTTCCTCTCGAGTGGAGACGGGTATGTCGGGGAACTTCTTGAGTTGCAGCAAGGGTGTGAAGAACCCTTTTGAAGTTCCAGAGGTTTAGGTGTGATTAGCCTGGAGACGCCTCAGCGGAAATGGGCCTCATCTTGCCTGGAGGGGAGAACCTCCTGGATTTTTTCGAGTTGGGACAGGTGATCTCGACTTAAGATGAGGACCTGAGGGACCCGCTCTGGTGGCCTCAGGAAAGGCCATTCCCCATGCGCGTTGCTCGGGGCCTCTCGGGATTCCTCTCCCGTCGATGCCGGGGCCTAAGACCTTGTGTGGAGTCGGTGCCGGAACCTGAGGATTCCTCTCCAGTGCTGACATGGATCTTGGCGTCCGTAAAGGCGAGATGAGGCCAATTTGCGCTGAGGCGTCTCGACGCTAATTACACCTAAGATCAGGAACTTCCAAAGGGTCCTTCACACCCTTGCTGCTGCAGCTCAAGAAGTTCCCCGACATACCCGTCTCCACTCGAGAGGAAGCACGAGAGTCCCGCCCACATCCAGAGGAGCCCCGTTTCCGTCTCCTAGCTCGAGAGGTGGGATCCTTTCCTTCGTGTTCGGTAAAGAATTTCCGGCGTTCCCGTCGCATCTCAAGAGTAGGCGCTCTCCACAGGAAAGTTGAGAGGTACTCCAGGGTCGTGCCACCATTCCCAGAGTACCCAAGATGTCTCAGTCCATTCCAGGGAAACCTGTTTTCCCTGCACTGTTTCGACTTTCAGGACGAGGATCGACTCACACCACGGTGGCACGTGGGACAATCCTGTGGGAAAGTCTCGTGGGAAAGCTCGTGGGAAAGCCTCGATGGAAAGCCTCAGATCCCTTGATCCACGCGAAGGGAAGCATGACGCCGCTGCTACAGCTCGGGAGGAAACCGCACGTGCATGCCCCACTCGTAACGAGGACTGACTCCCCTGGGGAGACTCCAGAAGAACCCCAAGATCCATGTCAGCACTGGAGAGGAATCCTCTGGTTCCGGCACGGATCCACACAAGGTCTTAGGCCCCGGCATCGACGGGAGAGGAATCCCGAGAGGCCCCGAGCAACTCGCATGGGGACTGGCCTTTCCTGAGGCCACCAGAGCGGGTCCCTGAGGTCCCCGTCGTAAGTCCAGAGTACCTGCCACAACTCGAGAAAATCCAGGAGGTTCTCCCCTCCAGGCGAGATGAGGCCCATTTCCGCTGAGGTGTCTCGAGGCTAATCACACCTAACCTCAGGAACTTCCAAAGGGTCCTTCACACCCTTGCTGCAACTCAAGAAGTTCCCCAACATACCCGTCTCCACTCGAGAGGAAGGACGAGAGTCCGCCCACATCCAGAGGAGCCCCGTTTCCGCCTCCTAGCTCGAGACGGGGGATCTTTTCAGTGTGTGGTCGGGAAAGAATTCCCGGTGTTCCTGTCGCATCTCAAGAACATGCGCTCTCCACAGGAAAGGCCAGAGGAACTCCAGGGTCGTGCCACCATTCCCAGAGTCCTCCAGATGTCTCAGTCCATTCCATGGACACCTGTTTTCCCTACACTGCCTCGACATTCACGCAGATGATCGACCCACACAACGGTGGCACTTGGGACAGCCCTGTGGGAAAGCCTGTTTGGAAAACTTGGTGGGAATGCCCAGATGGAAAGCCACAGATCCCTTGATCGTCGGGCCGGGAAGACTGACACTGGTGCTAGAGCTCGGGAGGAAAGCGCACGTGCATGCCCCCACTCGAGATGAGGACTGAATCGCCTGGGGAGACTCCAGAAGTACCCCAAGATCCATGTCAGGCCTGGAGAGGAATCCTCAGCTTCCGGCCCCAACTCCAGACAAGGTCTTAGGTTCCGGCATCTACGGTAGAGGAATCCAGGGAGGTCCCTAGCAACTCGCATGGGGATCTGCCTTTCCTGAGGCCACCAGAGCGGGTCCCTGAGGTCCCCGTCGTAAGTCGAGAGCACCTGCCGCAAGTCGAGAAAATCCTGGAGGTTCTCCCTCCAGGCAAGCAGAGGCGCATTATTGCTGAAGCATCTCGAGGCCAATCACACCTACCCCCTGGACCGTCCAAAGGTTCCTTCACACCCTTGCTGCAACTCAAGAAGTTCCCGATATACCCGTATGCACTCGAGAGAAGCAGAAGGGTCCCGCCCACATCCAAAGGAGCCCCGTTTCTGCCTCTTTGCTCGAGATGAGGGATCCTTTCCCTACTTGGTCGAAAAAAGAATTCCCGAGGTTCCCGTCGCATCTCAAGAGGAGGCCCTCTCCACAGGAAAGGGGATATGTACTCCAGGTCAGGCCACCATTCCAAGAGTCCCCCAGATGTCTCAGTCCATTTCAGAGGAACCTGTTTTCCCCAAACTGCCTCGACTTTCACGCCGAAGATCCACTCAAACCACAGTGGCACGTGGGACAGCCCTGTGGTAAAGCCTCGTAGGAAAGCTCGTGGGAAAGCCTTGAGGGAAAGCCTCGAGGGAAAGCCACAGATCCTTGATCCACCGATGGGAAGCGTGACATGCTTCCACAGCTCGGAGGAAAAGCGCACGTGCATGCCCCCACTCGAGACGAGGACTGACTCCCCTGGGGAGACTCCAGAAGTACCCCAAGATCCATGTCAGCACTGGAGAATAATTCTCAGTTTACGGCCCCGACTTCACAAAAGGTCTTTGGCCCCAGCATTGAAGGGAGAGGAATCCCGAGAGGCCAATAAGCAACTCGCACGGAGAGTGGCCTTTCCTGAGGCCACCAGTTAGGGTCCCCTGTGGTCCCCGTCGTAAATCGAGAACACCTACTGCAACTCGAGAAAATCCTGGAGATTCTCCCCTCCAGGCTAGATGAGGCCCATTTCCGCTGAGGTGACTCGAGGCTAATCACATCTAACCTTTGGAACTTCCATAGGGTCCTTCACACCCTTGCTGCAACTCAAGAAGTTCCCCGACATACCCTTGTCCACTCGAGAGGAACGCGAGCGTCCCTTGCACATCCGGAGGAGGCCCTTTTCCTCCTTGTAGCTCGAGATGAGGGATCCTTTCCCCTGCGAGTTCGGGAAAGAATTCCCGCATTCCCGTCGCATCTCAAGAGGAAGTGCTCTCCACAGGAAAGGCGAGAGGAACTCCAGGGTCGTGCCACCATTCCAAGAGTCCCCAGAGGACTGAGTCCCATTCCAAAGGAAACTCTTTTACCTGCACTGCCTTGACTGTCACGCCGAGGATCGACTCACACCACGGTGGCACGTGGGACAGCCCTGTGTGTTAGCCTCGTGGGAAAGCCTCATGGGAAATCCTACAGGGAAAGCCACACATCCCTTGATCCACCGTCGGTAGCATGACACTGCTGCCACCGTTAGGGAGGAAAGCCCACGTGCATTTCCCCCACTCGAGACGAGGACTGACTCCCTGGGGAGAGTCCAGATGTACCCAAAAATCCACGTCA
>NW_017218466.1:0-11901 GCF_001704415.2 Capra hircus | reverse complement strand
CTCACGAGCTGTAGCAGGCAGTGCCACGCTTCCCGCCGTGGATCAAGGGATCTGTGGCTTTCACTCGAGGCTTTTACACGAGGGTTTCCACGAGGCTTTCCCACAGGGCTGTCCAAGTGCCCACAGTGGTGTGAGTCAATACTCTGCTTGAAAGTCGATGCAGTGCAGGAAAACAGTTTTCTCAGAATGGACTGAGACATCTGGGGACTCTGGAATGGTGGCACGACCCTGGAGTTCCTCTGGCCTTTCCTGTGGAGAGCCCCTCCTCTGGAGATGCGACGGGAACGCCGGGAATTCTTTCCCGAACACGCAGGGAAAGGTTCCCTCCTCTCGAGCTTGGAGGCGGAAACGGGGCTCCTCTGGATGTGGCCGGGACTCGGCGTGCCTCCTCCCGAGTGGAGACGGGTATGTCGGGAACTTCTTGAGTTGCAGCAAGGGTGTGAAGGACCCTTTGGAAGGTCCAGAGGTTAGTGTGATTAGCCTCGAGACGCCTCAGCGGAAATGGGCCTCATCTCGCCTGGAGGGAGAACCTCCTGGATATTCTCGAGTTGCGGCAGGTGCTCTCGACTTACGACAGGGACCTCAGGACCCGCTCTCGGTGGTCTCAGGAAAGGCCAGTCCCCATGCGAGCTGCTCGGGCGCCTCTCGGGATTCCTCTCCCGTCGATGCGCGGGGCCTAAGATCTTGTGTGGAGTGGGTGCCGGAACCTGAGGATTCATCACCCGTGGTGACATGGATCTTGGGGTACTTCTGGAGTCTCCCCAGGGAGTCAGTCCTCGTCTCGAGTGGGGGCATGCCCGTGCGTTTTCCTTCCGAGTTGTAGCAGCAGTGTCCCGCTTCCTTTGCGTGGATCAAGGATCTGTGGCTTTCCCTCGAGGCTTTCCCACGAGGCTTTCCCACAGGGCTGTCCCACGTGCCACCGTGGTGTGAGTTGATCCTCGGCTTGAAAGTCGAGGCAGTGCAGGGAAAACAGGTTTCCCTGGAATGGACTGACACATCTGGGGGACTCTGGGAATGGTGGCACGACCCTGGAGTTCCTCTCGCCTTTCCTGTGGAGAGCGCCTCCTCTTGAGATGCGACGGAAACGCCGGGAATTCTTTCCCGACCACGCAGGGAAAGGATCCCTCCTCTCGAGCTAAGAGGCGGAACGGGGCTCCTCTGGATGTGGGCGGGACTCTCGTGCTTCCTCTCGAGTGGAGACGGGTATGTCGGGGGACTTCTTGAGTGCAGCAAGTGTGTGAAGGTCCCTTTGGAATTTCCAGAGTTTAGGTGTGATTAGCCTCGAGACGCCTCAGCGGAAATGGGCCTCATCTCGCCTGGAGGTGAGAACCTCCTGGATTTTCTCGAGTTGCTGCAGTGCTCTCGACTTACGACGGGACCACAGGACCCGCCTCTGGTGGCCTCAGGAAAGGCCAGTGCCAATGCGAGTTGCTCAGGGGCCTCTCGGGATACTCTCCCGTCGATGCCGGGGCCTAAGACCTTGTGTGAGTCGGTGCCAGAACCTGAGGATTCTTCTCCAGTGGTGACATCGATCTTGGGGTACTTCTGGAGTCTCCCCAGGGGAGTCAGTACTCGTCTCGAGTGGGGACATGCACGTGCGCTTTCTCCAGAGCTGTAGCAGCAGTGTCACCCTTCCCTTCTCGTGGATCAAGGGATCTGTGGCTTTCCTATAGGCTTTCCCACAGGCTTTCCCACGAGGCTTTCCCACGAGGCTTTCCCACAGGGTGTCCCACGTGCCACCGTGGTGTGAGTCGATCCTCGGCTTGAAAGTCGAGGCAGTGCAGGGAAAACAGTTTTACCTGGAATGGACTGAGACATCGGGGGACTCTGGGAATGGTGGCACGACGCTGGAGTTCCTCTCGCCTTTCCTGTGGAGGCGCCTCCTCTTGAGATGCGACCGGAACGCCGGGAATTCTTCCCGAATATGCAGGGAAAGGATCCTCCTCTCGAGCTAGGAGGTGGAAAGGGACTCCTCTGGATGTGGGCAGGACTCTCGTGCTTCCTCTCGAGTGGAGACGAGTATGTGGGGAACTTCTTGAGTTGCAGCAAGGGTGTGAAGGACCCTTTATTAGTTCCAGAGTTTAGGGTGTGATTAGGTTCGAGACGCCTCAGTGGAAATGGGCCTCATCTCGCCTGGAGGGGAGAACCTCCTGGATTTTGTCGAGTTGCGGCAGGTTCTCTTGACTTACGATGGGGACCTCAGGGACCCGCTCTGGTGGCCTCAGGAAAGGCCAGTCCCCCATGCGAGTTTGCTCGGGGGCCTCTCAGGACTCCTCTCCCGTCGATGCCGGGGCGTAAGATCTTGTGTGGATTCGGTGCCGGAACCTGAGGATTCCTCTCCAGTGCTGACATGGATCTTGGGGTACTTCTGGAGTCTCCCCAGAGGACTCAGTCCTCGTCTCGAGTGGAGGCATGCACGTGCGCTTTCCTCCCGAGCTCTAGCAGCAGTGTCACGCTTCCCTTCGCGTGGATCAAGGGATGTGTGGCTTTCCCTCGAGGCTTTCCCACGAGGCTTTCCCACGAGGCTTTCCCACAGGGCTGTCCCACGTGCCACCGTGGTGTGAGTCGATCATCGGCTTGAAAGTCGTGGCAGTGCAGGGAAAACCGATTTCCCTGAAATGGACTGAGAGATCTGTGGGACTCTGGGAATGGTGGCACGACCCTGGAGTTCCTCTCGCCTTTCCTGTGGAGAGCGCCTCCTCTTGAGATGCGACCGGAAACGCCGGGAAATCTTTCCCCGACCACGCAGGGAAAGGATCCCTCCTCTTGAGCTAGGTGGCAGAAAATGGTCTCCTCCGGATGTGGGCGGGACTCTCGTGCTTCCTCTCGAGTGGAGAGGGGTAAGTCGGGGAACTACTTGAGTTGAAGCAAGGGTGTGAAGGACCTTTGGAAGTTCCAGAGGTTAGGTGTTATTAGCCTCGAGACGCCTCAGCGGAAATGGGCCTCATCTCGCCTGGAGGCGAGAACCTCCTGGATTTTCTCGAGTTGCGGCAGGTGCTCTCGACTTACGACGGGGACCTCAGGGACCCGCTCTGGTGGCCTCAGGAAAGTCCAGTCCCCATGCGAGTTGCTCGGGGGACTCTCGGGGTTCCTCTCCCATCGATGCCAGGGCCTAAGATCTTGTGTGGAATCGGTGCCGTAACCTGAGCATTCCTCTCCAGTGCTGACATGGATCTTGGGGTTCTTCTGGATTCTGCCCAAGGGAGTCAGTCCTCGACTCGAGAGGGGGCATGCACGTGAGCTTTCCTCCCGAGCTGTAGCAGCAGTGTCGCGCTGCCCTACGCGTGGATAAATGGATCTGTGGCTTTCCCTCGAGGCTTTCCCATAGGGCCTGTCCCACGTGCCACTGTGGTGTGACTAGATCCGCAGCTTGAAAGTCGAGGCAGTGCAGGGAAAACAGGTTTCCCTGGAATGGACTGAGATATCTGGGGGACTCTGGGAATGGTGGCACGACCCTGGAGTTCCTCTCGCCTTTCCTGTGGAGAGCGCCTCTTCTTTAGATGCGACGGAACACTGGGAATTCTATCCCGAGCACTCAGGGGAAGGATCCCTCCTCTCGAGCTAGGAGGGCGGAAACGGGCTCCTCTGGCTGTGGGCGGGACTCTCGTGCTTCCTCTGGAGTGGAGACGAGTGTGTCGGGGAACTTCTTGAGTTGCAGCAAGGGTGTGAAGGACCCTTTCGAAGTTCCAAGGGTTAAGTGTGATTGGCCACCATGCCTCATCGGAAATGGCCTCATCTCGCCTGGAGGGGAGAACCTACTGGATTTTCTCGAGTTGCGGCAGGTGCTCTCGAATTACTACCGGGACCTCAGGGACCCGCTCTGGTGGCCTCAGGAAAGGCCAGTCCCTATGCGAGGTGCTCGGGTGCCTCTCGGGATTCCTCTCCCGTCGATGCCGAGGCCTAAGACCTTGTGTGGAGTCGGGGACAAAACCTGAGGATTCCTCTCCAGTGCTGACATGGATCTTGGGGTACTTCTGGAGTCTGCCCAAAGGAGTTAGTCCTCGTCTCGAGTGGGGAATGCACGTGCGCTTTCCTCCCGAGCTGTAGCAGCAGTGTCGCGCTTCCCTTCGCCTGGGATAAAGGGATCTGTGGCTTTCCCGCGAGGCTTTCCCAGGAGGCTTTTCCCACGATGCTTTCCCACAGGGCTGTCCCACGTGCCACCGTAGTGTGAGTCGATCCTCGGCTTGAAAGTCGAAGCAGTGCAGGGAAAACAGGTTTCTCTGGAATGGACTGAGACATCTGGGGGACTCTGGGAATGGTGGCACAACCCTGAGTTCCTCTCGCCGTTCCTGTGGAGAGCGCCACCTCTTTAGATGGCGACGGAACACTGGGAATTCTATCCCTACCACGCAGGGGAAGGATGCCACCTCTCGAGCTAGGAGGCGGAATCGGGGCTCCTCTGGATGTGGCGGGACTCTCGTGCTTCCTCTCGAGTGGAGACGGGTATGTCGGGGAACTTCTTGAGTTGCATCAAGGGTGTGAAGGACCCTTTGGAAGTTCCAGAGGTTAGGTGTGATTAGCCTCGAGACGACTCAGCGGAAATGGGCCTCATCTCGCCTGGAGGGGAGAACCTCCTGGATTTTCTCGAGTTGCGGTAGGTGCTCTCGACTTACGACGGCGACCTCAGGTACCAGCTCTGGTGGCCTCAGGAAAGGCCAGTCCCCATGCGAGTTGCTCGGGGCCTCTCGGGATTCCTCTCCCGTCGATGCCGGGGCCTAAGACCTTGTGTGGAGTTGGTGCCGGAACGTGAGGATTCCTCTCCAGTGCTGACATGGATCTTGGGGTACTTCTGGAGTCTGCCCAAGGGAGTCAGTCCTCGTCTCGAGAGGGGGCATGCCCGTGTGCATTCCTCCCGAGCTGTAGCAGAAGTGTCGCGCTTCCCTTCGCGTGGATAAAGGGATCTGTGGCTTTCCCTCGAGGCTTTCCCACAGGGCTGTCCCACGTGCCACCGTGGTGTGACTCCATCCTAAGCTTGAAAGTCGAGACAGTGCAGGGAAAACAGGTTTCCCTGGAATGGACAGAGATATCTGGGGGACTCTGGGAATGGTGGCACGACCCTGGATTTCCTTCGCCTTTCCTGTGGGAGAGCACCTCCTCTTTAGTTGCGACCGGAACACTGGGAATTCTATCCCGACCACGCAGGGGAAGGATCCCTCCTCTCGAGCTAGGAGGCGGAAACGGGGCTCCTCTGGATGTGGGCGGGACTCTCGTGCTTCCTCTCGATTGGAGACGGGTATGTCGGGGAACTTCTTGAGTTGCAGCAAGGGTGTAAGGACCCTTTGGAAGTTCCAGAGGTTAGGTGTGATTAGCCACGAGAAGCCTCAGCGGAAATGGGCCTCATCTCGCTGGAGGGAGAACCTCCTGATTTTCTGAGTTGTGGCAGGTGCTCTCGACTTATGACGGGGACCTCAGGGACCCGCTCTTGTGGCCCAGGAAAGGCCAGTCCCCATGCGAGTTGCTCGGGGCCTCTCGGGATTCCTCTCCGTCGATGCCGGGCCCTAAGATCTTGTGTGGAGTCGGTTCCGGAACCTGAGGATTCCTCTCCAGTGCTGACATGGATCTTGGGGTATTTCTGGAGTCTCCCCAGGGGAGTCAGTCCTCGACTCATGGGGGCATGCACGTGCGCTTTCCTCCGAGCTGTAGCAGCAGTATTCGCTTCCCTTGCGTGGATAAAGGCGATTGTGGCTTTCCCTCGAGGCTTTCCCACGAGGCTTTTCCACAGGGCTTCCCACGTGGCACCGTGTGTGAGTCGACCCTCGGCTTGAAAGTCGAAACAGTGCAGGGAAAACAGGTTTACCTTGAGGGACTTAGACATCTGGAGGACTCTCTGAATGGTGGCACGACCCTGGAGTTCCTCTCGCCTTTCCCGTGGAGAGAGCGCTCCTCTTGAGATGCGATAGGAACGCCGGGAATTCTTTCCCGACCACGCAGGGAAAGGATCGCTCCTCTCGAGCTAGGAGGCGGAAACGGGGATCCTCTGGATGTGGGCGGGACATTCGTGCTTCCTCTCGAGTGGAGACGGGTATGTCGGGAACTTCTTGAGTTGCAGCAAGGGTGTGGAAGGACCCTTTGGAATTCCAGGGTTAGGTGTGATAGCCTCGGAGACGCGCTCCATCGGAAATGGGGCCCCTCATTCTCGCCTGAGGGAGAACCTCCTGGATTTTCGTCGCAGTTGCGCGCAGGTCATCCGACTTACGACTGGGGAACTCAGGGACACGCTCTCTGTGCCTCAGAAAAGGCCAGTCGCCATGGGAGGCTCGCGGCCCCTCGGATCCGTCCTCCCGCGATGCCGGGGGCCTAAGAACCTTGTGCTGAGTAGGGGGGTCAGAAACTGCGAGGGATTCCGCTTCACTGCTGACATGGGTCCGTGGGGACTTCTGGAGTCTCCCCCCAGAGAGTCAGTCCTCGTTCTCGAGTGGGGGCATGCACGTGCGATTTTCCTCTAGAGGTGTAGCAGCAGGTTGTCACCACTTCCCTCCGCGTGATCAAGGGATTGCGGCTTCCCTCGAGGTTTTCCCACGAGGCCTTCCGCACCGAGCTTTCCCACAGGTCTGTCCCACGTGCCTCGTGGCGATGAGTGGATCCCTCCGCTTGAAAGTCGGAGGCCAGCTGCAGGGAAAAACAGTTTTTCCCCTGGAATCGGACTGAGACATCTTTGGGACTCTGGGAATGGGTCACGACCTCTGGAGTTCTCGCCCCTTCTTGTGGAGGAGCGCCACCTCCTTTAGATGCGACGGAAACACTGGGGAATTCATGACCCGACCCACGCAGGGTGAAGGATCCCTCCTTCGAGCAGGAGGAGGGAAAGGCTCCTCTGGAGTGGCGGACATCTCGTGCTGTCCACTCGAGTGGAGACGGGTAAGGGACCTTTTTGAGTTGCCAAGCAAGGTGTGAAGGACCCTTTGGAAGTTCCAGAGGTTAGGTGTGATTAGCCTCAGAGACGACTCAGCGGATATGGCCTCTCTCGCCCTGGAGTTTAGATCCTCTTAAGATTTCTCGAGTTCGGCAGTGCTCTCGACTTACGACGGCGAACTCGGTACCCAGCTCTGGTGGCCTCAGGGAAAGCGCCAGTCCCCCATGCGGAGTTTAATGCAGGAGGCCTCTCCGGATTTCCTCTCCCGTCGATGCCGGGGCCCAGACCTTTGTGGAGTCGTTACCGCGAAACCTGAGGATTTCTCTCCAGTGCTGACATGGATGTGGGCCCACCCAGTGGCAATCACGTGGGCCCCCCAGGGAAATCACTGTGCCCGCATGGAACACGTGGTGCCACTGGGGGGATATCACGGGCACCCAGGGGAATAGCCGTGGGCCCCCCAGGGGCAATCAAACGTTGGGCCCCCGGGAAATCACGTGGCCCCCAGGGGCACCAGGTGGGCCCCCCGAAGGAAATCACGTGGCCCCCAGGGGGAAATCACGGTGGGCCCCCTGGCCAATCACGGGGCCCCCAGGAGCAATCACGTGGCCCCACGGGAAATCACCTGGGCCCCCAGGGAAAATCACGTGCGGCCCGGAGGGAATCACGTGGGCCCACCTGGCAATCACGTGGACCCTGGGCAATCACATCGGCCCCAGGTTGAAAATCACGGGTCCCCAGGCGGCAATCACCTGGGCCCCCCAGGGAAATCACGTGGGCCCCCCGTGGAAATCACGTGGGCCCCCCCTCGGCCAATCACGTGTGCCCCCAGGGAAATCACGTGGGCCCCCAGGGGAAATCACGTGGCCCCCCTGGGGCAGTCACGTGGGCCACCCCAAGGGAAATCACGTGGGCCCCCTGGGCAATCACGTGGGCCCCCAGGGAAAATCATGGGGCCCCTTGGGGCATTCCGTGGGCCCCACCAGGGGAATCACGTGGGCCCCAGGGGCAATCACGTGCCCCCCAGGGGAATCACGTGGGCCCCAGGACCAATCACGTGGGCCCCCACCGGGAATCACGTGGACCCCCAGGGGAAATCACGTGGCCACCATGGGGAATCACGTGGCCCCCAGGGGAAATCACGTGGCCCCCAGGGGCAATCACTGTGGGCCCTGGGGCAATCACGTGGTCCCCCAGGGAAATCACGTGGCCACCGCCGGCAATCACGTTGGCCCCCGGTGGGGCCAATCTCGTGGCCCCAGGGGAAACACGTGGGCCACCACGGGAAATCACGTGGCCCAAGTGCAATCACCTGGGCCCCGAGGGAAATCACGTGGCCACCCGGGGCTATCACGTGGGCCCCCAGTGTAATCACGTGGCCCATGGCAATCACAGGGTTACCCTGGTGCAATCACGTGGGCCCCCAGGGGATATCACGTGGGACCACAGGGGCAATCACGTGGGCCCCCCGTGAAAATCACGTGGCCCCCTGGGCAATCACGTGTGCCCCCAGGTGAAATCACGTGGGACCCTAGGGAAATCACGTGGCCCCCCTGGGGCAGTCACGTGGCCCCCCAGGGGAAAATCACTGGGGCCCCCTAGGCCATCACGTGGGCCCCAGGGGAAAATCACGTGGCCCCCAGGGAAATCAACGTGGGCCCCTAATCGGCAATCACGTGGGCCCCCTAGGCAATCACCGTGGGCCCCAGGCAATCACGTGGCCCCCAGGGGAAATCACGTGGCCCTCATGGGAATCACGTGGCCCTTGGCAATCACGGTGGCCCCCCCCCGTTGAAATCACCTGGCCCCCAGGGCCAATCACGTGGGCCCAAGTTGAAATCACTGGCCCCCCATGGGCAATCACGTGGCGCCCTGGGGAAATCACGGGGCACCCAGGGGAAATCACGTGGGCCCCGTGGGCCAATAACGTGGGCCCCCAATGGCAATCACGTGTCCCCTGGGGCAATCACGTGGCCCCAGGGGAAATCACGTGGCCCCCCCAGGGAAAATCACGGGCCCCCATGTGCAATCACGTGGGCCCCCAGGAGAAATCACGTGGGCCCCAGGGGCAATCACGTGGGCCCCCAGGGGCATCACGTGGCCACCCAGGGGAAATCAACGTGGCCCCCCAGGGGCAATCACGTGGGCCCCACGGGGAATTCACGTGGGCCCCCAGGGGAAATCACGGGCCCCCAGGGGCAATCACGTGGGCCACGTGGAAATCACGTGGGCCCAGGGGCAATCACGTGGGCCCCCATGGAAATCACATGGGCCCCCATGGGCAAATCACGTGGCCCTCGAGGCAATCACGAAGGGCCCCCACGGGAAATCACGAAGGGCTCCCCACGGAAATCACGTGGGCCCCAGGGGACAACGTGGGCCCCAGGGCAATCACGTGGGCCCCCATGGGAAACACGTGGCCCCCAGGGCAATCACGTGGGCCCCCCTGCGAGGCAATCACGTGGCCCCCTGGGGAAATCACGTAGTCCCGCAGGGGAATCAACGGGGCCCCTGGGGCAGTCACGTGGGGCCCCAGGGGAAATCACTTGGGCCCCTGGGGCAATCACGTGGGCTCCCAGGGGAAACACGTGGGCCCCCTGGGGCAATCACATGGGCCCCAGGGGGAAATCCACGTGGCCCCCCACGGGAAATCACGTGGACCCCAGGGGAAATCACGTGGCCCACCGGAGCAATCACGTGGGCCCCCACGGGAAATCACGTGGCCCCCAAGGGGCAATCACGTGGGCCCCCAGGGGCAATCACGTGGGCCCCCAAGGGAAAATCCACGTGGGCCTCCAGGGAAATCACGTGGGCCCCCTGGGGCAATCACGTGGGCCCCGCAGGGGAAATCACGTTGGGCCCCATGGGCAATCACGTGGCCCCCTGGGGCATTCACTCGGGCCCCAGGGAAATCAACGTGGGCCAGGGGAAATCACGTGGTCCCCCAGGGGAAATCACGTGGGCCACCCCCATGGCAAATCACGTGGGCCCCCAAGGGGAAATCACGTGGGCCCCCAGGGAGAATCACGTGGCCCCCTCAGGAGCAATCACTTGGGCCCCCACGGGTAAACGTGGCCCCCAGGGAGAATCACGTGGGCCCCTGGGGCAATCACGGGGCCCAAGGGAAATCACGTGGGCCCCCAGGGCCCGCAATCACGTGGCTGGCAATCACGTGGCCCACAGGGGAAATCACGTGGGCAGAAATCACGTGGCCTGGGGAATCACGGTGGGCAGGCGAATCACGTGGCCCAGGGAAAGGGCGCAATCGGGAACACGTGGCCCCCAGGGAAATCACGAGGGGCTCTGTCAATCACGTGGCCCCCAAGGCCGAAATCGCGTGGGCCCCTGGGGCAATCACGTGTGCCCCAGGGGCAATCACATGGGCCCCCAGGGGCAATCACGTGGGCCCACCATGGGAAATCCACGTGGGCCCCAGGGGAAACTCGTGGGCGCCAGGAAAACTCGTGGGCCCAGGGAGCATCACGTGGCCCCACGGGAAATCACGTGGCCCCCAGGGAAAATCACGTGGGCCCCAGCGAATCAACGTGGCCCATGGGCAATCCACGTGGGCCCTCAGGGGAAATCAACGGGGCCTCCAGGAGCAATCACGTGGCCACGGAAATCACGTGGGCCCCAGGGGAAATCCCTGGGCCCCCATGGGCAGTCACGTGGGCACCCCTGGGGCAATCACGTGGCCCCAGGGGAAATCACGTGGGCCCCCAGGGGAATACACGTGGGGCCCAGGGGCAATCACGTGGGCCCCGAGGGCAATCACGGGGCCCCAGGGGCAATCAAGTGGGCCCCGAGGGGCCAATCACGGTGGGCCCCCTGGGGCAATCACGGTGGCCCCTGGGGCAATCACGTGGGCCCCTGTGGCAATCACGTGTTCCCCAGGGAACAACGTGGGCCTCCAGGGGCAATCCAGGTGGGCCCGAGGGGCAATCACGTGGGCCCCAGGGAAATCACGGGGCCCGGGGCAATCACGTGGGCCCCTGGGCAATCAACGTTGGGCATCACGGTGGGCCCACGGCAGGGAAATCACGTGGGCCCCTGGGGCCATCACGTGGGCCCCAGGGGAAATCACGTGGCCCCCCAGGGGAAATCACCTTTGCCCATGCAATCTCGTGGGCCCCGTGGGGCAATCTCGTGGCCCTGGCAATCACGTGGCCCCCCAGGGGCAATCACCGTGGCCCCCCAGGGGAAATCACGTGGGCCCCCAGGGCAATCACGTGGGCCCCCTGGGCAATCACGTGGCCCAGGGGAAATCACGTTTGCCCCATGGGCAATCTCGTGGGCCCGTGGGGCATAATCTGGGCCCTCAGGGCAATCACGTGGCCCCCAGGGGAAATCCACCTGGGCCCAGGGGAAATCACGTGGCCCCTGGGGCAATCACGTGGGCCCCCAGGGAAATCACGTGGCCTTGGGCAATCACGTGGGCCCCACGGAAATCACGTGGCCCCAGGGGAAATCACGTGGGCCGGCAACACGTGGGCCCCCAGGGAAATCACGTGGGGGCCCCCATGGCAAATCACGTGGCCCCCTGGGTCAATCACGTGGGCCCCAAGGGGAAATCACGTGGGTCCAGGGGCATCACCCGTGGGCACCCAGGGGAAATCAACGTGGGCCCCCAGGTGGAAATCACCGTGGGCACCACCCTGGCGCATCACGTGGGCCCCCAGGGGAAATCACGAGCGCCACCTCGGGCAATCACGTGGCCCCCCGTGGAAAGCACGTGGGCACCCAGGGGCAATCACGTGGGCCCCCATGGGAAATCACGTGGCCCCAGGGAAATCAACGTGGGCCACCAGGGAAATCAGCGTGGGCCCCCTGGGGCAGCCACGTGGGGCCCCAGGGGAAATCCGTGGGCGCCCCAGGGAAATCACGGTGGCCCCCTGGGGCATTCACGTGTGCCCCCAGGGGAAATCACGTGGGCCCCCAGGGGAAATCACGTGGGCCCCCTGGGGCAGTCACGTGGCCCCCAGGGGAAACCACGTGGGCCACCTCGGGCAATCACGTGGGCCCCCCGTGGAAAGCACGTGGCGATCCCA
>NW_017218465.1:0-11902 GCF_001704415.2 Capra hircus | reverse complement strand
GAGCTTCCTTTGACTTTCCCTGGGAGGGAGGAGCCCTCCCTGAGCACAGGCCTCAGGGCCATGGCCAATGAAAAAGAATCTCCCAGCAAGTGCTTTCAGCCCTGTGTGACTCTCAGCCCACAGGAGGCTGAGAAAACTCTCTTCCTTGGAGGAAGAAAGGCAGCCAAGAGTGTGTTTCAGGCCTGTATCTTGCAGCAAGTGTTTGGCTTGTTAGACAGAAGACCTGCGGCCTGTTCCAACAGACTCAATTCCAGAATCAGGGCTTGTGTCTCCCTGCAGTTTCCTGGCCTTGCAAACACATTCCTAGTTGAGAGCATCCTCCCATGGGACTGCTGCGGGAGTGTGTCTGAGGGGCCAGTGTCATGCTGGGGTCACCTGGTCGAGGCACCTTGCACCTCCAATGGACCCCAGGCAAGGAGTTGCAGGCCACCACCTTGCTTCTGAAATCCCAAAATGGGGAGCAAAGCTCGCTCTGTCAGAGGGAAGAAAACAGCACAGGATGGATTTTCAAGCAGTTGCTAGCTGTACTGCGTTAGGGCTCCAAGGAAGGAAAATGCGAATTTTAGCCCTACGACTGGTATCCAGTGGGCTCCCAGGATGATTTCCCGCAGGATCCAAGAACGTTCCAGACAGACCTGGGCTCACTAGCTCCCTCCTGCAGAGGAAATAGAGAGAACAGCTGTTTGGAGTTGCTTTGACTTCCGCTGGGAGGGTAGGATCCCTCCCTGGGTGCAGGGCCTCAGGGGCCATTGCCGCTGAGAAATGCCCTCTAAGCAGACCTTTCCAGCCTTGTATGACTCAGCACGGAGGAGACTGGAAAAGCTCTCTTCTTGGAGGAAGGAAAGGCAGCCCAGAGAGTGTGTTTTCACACCTGTATCTTGCAGCAGTGTTTGGCGTCTCAGACGTCAGACCTCCAGGCCTGCTCGCAACGGCCTCAGTTCCAGAGTCAGGGCGGTGTGTTTCCCTGCATTTTCTGAGCCTTGGGAACACATTCTAGTCAGAACAGTCCTGCCATGGGAAGGAGGCTGCGGGAGTGTGTCTGAGGGGGTCGGGTGCCATGCTGGGGTCCAAAAGACCCGGTACTCCAATAGACCCCAGGACAACAGCGTGGGGCTCCCCCTGGCTTCCGAAATGCCAAAGCGAGAAGCAAAGCAGCTCTATCAGAAGGAAAAAAGAGCAATCGGATGGATGTTCAGGCTGTTGCTGGGCCGCACCACTTCAGGGTCGCCCCCGAGAGGAACAGGCGCCCTGTGGCCCCTAGGTCCGATATGCAGGTTAACACACAGGGTGTGTCCCCATAGGAGCCAAGAATTTTCCTGACAGATCTAGGCTCACTAGAGCTCTCCTACAGGGCAAAAGGGTAGAACAGACTGTGGGATGTGACTCTGCCTTTCCCAGCGAGCATGGGGCCTCCCTACGGCCCCGGGCTCCAGGGAAAATTGTCCCTGAAAAATGACCTCCAAGCAAGCGCTTTTCCAGCAGGCTGGATGCAGAGTTCACAGGATGCGAGGAAAGTGATCGTCCTTCAGGGAAGAAGAGGCAGCACCCAGTGTGTGTTTGCAAGCCTGTATTTGGAAGAAACTGGTTAGCTCTTCAAGGGGAGACCTCCAGGTCTGCTCAGAGGACCGAAATTCCAGAGGCAGCACCATGCATCTCCCCTGTCCTTTCTGAGCCTTGGAAAGACATTCTAGCTTACAGCGGTATTGCTCATGAAGAAGCAGGATGCAGGAATGTGTCAGACATGACTGGGTGCCTTCCTGGGTTCAGCTCCGTGAGGGGCATTTCCACTCAGAGTAGGTCCCATGCCTCCTTGGGGAGGAAGTGGGGCCCGCTTGCCTCCAAATTGCCAAAGGCTGGAACAAAGCTAGTTCTATCAGAGGTAAGAAAGAGCAATTGGATGGATGTGGAAGCTGTTGCTGGCCGCACTGCTTCAGGCCCCCACCCCTCCGCCCCGAGAGAAACAGGCGCCCTGTGGCCCCTAGGTCCTGGATGCAGTTTCACACATAGAATGTGTCCCCATAGGAGCCAAGAATTTTCCTGACAGACCTAGGCTCACTAGAGCTCTCCTACAGAGCAAAGGGGATGGGACAGATGTGTGGCTGTGGCTCTGCCTTTCCCTGGGATGTGGAGCCGCTCCCTATGGCCCGGGCTCCAGGGAAATTGCCCCTGAATAATGACCTCCAAGAAGCGCTTTTCCAACTGGCTGAGACGTGGAGTTCTCAGGATGCAGGGAAAGCGAGTGTCCTTCGGGAAGCAAAGGCAGTCACCTGTTATCATGACTTACTAGAATAGTAGGTACCTTCTCGGTTGGGCAGAGGCCTTCCCTACCTGATCTGAAAAAGAAAATGAAGTAGCTCGGCTGATTTGAGAAATTAATTCCCAGACTTGGGTTTCCAACCAGTATAGAATCCGACAATGGCCCTGTCTTTGTAGCCGCGTTAATTAACAGGTATGTGAAGCTCTAAAATATCAGTGGAAATTACATACAGCATATAGGCCCCAGTGTTCTGGAATGATGGAAAGAAACAACCAAACTCTTGAAGAGACACTTTCAAAATGGATCATAGAGACTGACTGTACATGGATGGGCTTGCTTCCGGCAGACTTACTCATATTACGGGTAACCGCACGTTCCCACAGTTGTTGTCCTTATGAAATTTTCTATGGGAGACCCCTCCCACAGTGAGGCAGGTGTTAGCAGATTTGCCACAAGTAAGGGGGTGGGATTTCACAGCAGATGGAACAATTAGGTAAGGTAATAATCAGGTAACTAAGTTTGTATAAAAAAGAATATCATTCCCCCTTGAGGAACAGATTCATGAATTTGTGCTCAGTGATCAGGTGTGGCTCAATGACTGGAAACACAATTCCTTGGCCTGACATCGGAAAGGTCCTTATACTGTTGTTTTAGCCACAATTCTGAAAGAGATGGGAATACCAGACCACCTAACCTGCCTCTTGAGAAATCTGGATGAAGGTCAGGAAGCAACAGTTAGAGCAGGACATGGAACAACAGACTGGTTCCAAAAAGGAAAAGGAGTATGTCAAGGCTGTATATTGTCACCCCTGTTTATTTAACTTCTATGCAGAGTACATCATGAAACATGCTGGGATGGAAGATACATGAACTGGAATCAAGATTGCCAGTAGAAATATCAATAAACTTAGATATGCAGATGACACCACCATTATGGCAGAACGTGAAGAGGAAAGGGTATGTCGGGGAACTTCTTGAGTTGCAGCAAGGGTGTGAACGAACCTTTGGAAGTTCCAGAGGTTAGGTGTGGTTAGTCTCGAGATGCCTCAGCAGAAATGGGCCTCATGTCGCCTGGAACGGAGAGGCTCCTGGATATTTCCGAGTTTCAGCAGGTGCTCTCCTTGTGTGGAGTCGGGGCCGGAAGCTGAGGATTCCTCTCCAGTGCCGACATGGATCTTGGGGTACTTCTGGAGTCTCCCCAGGGAAATCAGTCCTCGTCTCGAGTGAGGGCTTGCACGGGCGCTTTCCTCCCGAGCTGTAGCACAGTGTCACGCTTCCCTTCGCGTGGATCAAGGGATCTGTGACTTTCGCTCGAGGCTTTCCCATGAGGCTTTCGCACGAGGCTTTCCCACAGGGCTCTCCAAGTGCCACCGTGGTGTGAATCGATCCTCGGCTTGAAAGTCGAGGCAGTGCAGGGAAAACAGATTTCCCTGGAATAGACTGAGACATCTGGGGGACTGTGGGAATGGTGGCACGACCCTGGAGTTACTCTCGCCTTTCCAGTGGAGAGAGCCTCCTCTTGAGATGCGACGGGAACGCCGGGAATTCTTTCCCGAACACGCAGTGAAAGTATCCCTCCTCTCGAGCTATGAGATAGAAACGGGGCTACTCTGGATGTGGGCGGGACTCTCGTGCTTCTTCTCGAGTGGAGCCGGGTATGTCGGGGAACTTCTTAAGTTGCAGCAAAAGTGTGAAGGACCCTTTGGGAGTTCCAGAGGTTAGGTGTGATTAGCCTCGAGACGCCTCAGCGGAAATGGCCTCATCTCGCCTGGCGGGGAGAACCTCCTGTATTTTCTCGAGTTGGCACAGGTGCTCTCGACTTACGACGGGGACCTCAGGGACCTGCTCTGGTGGCCTCAGGAAAGGCCAGTCCCCATGCGAGTTGCTCGGGGCCTCTCAGGATTCCTCTCCCGTCGATGCCGGGACCTAAGATCTTGTGTTGAGTCGGTGCCGGAACCTGAGGATTCCTCTCCAGTGCTGACATGGATCTTGGGGTACTTCTGGAATCTCCCCAGGGGAGTCAGTCCTCGTCTCGAGTGGGGCATGCACGTGCGCTTTCCTCCCGAGCTGTAGCAGCAGTGTCGCGCTTCCCTTCGCGTGGATCAAGGGATCTGTGGCTTTCCCTCGAGGCTTTCCCACGAGGCTTTCCCACGAGGCTTTCCCACAGGGCTGTCCCTCGTGCCACCGTGGTGTGAGTCGATCCTCGGCTTGAACGTCGAGGCAGTGCAGGGAAAACAGGTTTCCCTGGAATGGACTGAGACATCTGGGGGACTCTGGGAATGGTTGCACGACCCTGGAGTTCCTCTCGCCTTTCCTGTGGAGAGCGCCTCCTCTTGAGATGCGACGGGAACGCCGGGAATTCTTTCCCGACCAGGCAGATAAAGGATCCCTCCTCTCGAGCTTGGAGGCGGAAACAGGGCTCCTATGGATGTGGGCGGGACTCTCGTGCTTCCTCTCGAGTGGAGACGGGTATGTCGGGGAACTTCTTGAGTTGCAGCAAGGGTGTGAAGGACCCTTTGGAAGTTCCAGATGTTAGATGTGATTAGCCTCGAGACGCCTCAGGTGAAATGTTCCTCATCTAGCCTGGAGGGGAGAACCTCCTGGATTTTCTTGGGTTGCGGCCGTTGCTCTCGATTTACGACGGGGACCTCACTGACCCTCTCTGGTGGCCTCAGGAAAGGCCAGTCCCCATCCGAGTTGCTCCTGGGTCTCTCGGGATTCCTCTCCCATCGAAGCCGGGGCCTAAGACCTTGTGTGGAGTCGGTGCCGGAACCTGAGGATTCCTCTCCAGTGCTGACATGGATCTTGGGGTACTTCCGGAGTCTCCCCAGGGGAGTCTGGCCTCATCTCGTGTGGGGGCATGCACCTGCGCTTTCCCCCCGAGCTGCAGCTGCAGTGTCGCGCTTCCCTTCGCGTGGATCAAGGGATCTGTGCCTTCCCTCGAGGCTTTCCCACGAGGCTTTCCCAAGGGCTATCCCACGTGCCTCCGTGGTGTGAGTCGATCCTCGGCTTGAAATTCGAGGCAGTGCAGGGAAAACAGGTTTCCCTGGAATGGACTGAGACATCTGGGGGACTCTGGGAATGGTGGCACGACCCTGGAGTTCCTCTCGCCTTTCCTGTGGAGAGCGCCTCCTCTTGATATGCGACGGGAACGCCGGGAATTCTTTCCCGAACACGCAGGGAAAGGATCCCTCCTCTCGAGCTTGGAGGCGGAAACGGGGCTCCTCTGGATGTGGGCGGGACTCTCGTGCTTCCTCTCGAGTGGAGCCGGGTATGTCGGGGAACTATTTGAGTTGCAGTAAGGGTGTGAAGGACCCTTTGGAAGTTCCAGATGTTAGATGTGATTAGCCTCGAGACGCCTCAGCACAAATGCGCCTCATCTCGCCTGCAGGGGAGAACCTCCTGGATTTTCTCGAGTTGCGGCAGGTGCTCTCGACTTACGACGGGGACCTCAGAGTCGGCTCTGGTGGCCTCAGGAAAGGCCAGTCCCCATGCGAGTTGCTCCCGGGCCTCTCGGGATTCCACTCCCGTCGATGCCGGGGCCTAAGATCTTGTGTGGAGTCGGTGCCGGAACCTGAGCATTCCTCTTCAGTGCTGACATGGATCTTGGGGTATTTCCGGAGTCTTCCCAGGGGAGTCAGTCCTCGTCTCGAGTGGGGTCATGCACGTGCCCTTTCCTCCCGAGCTGTAGCAGCAGTGTCCCGCTTCCCTTCGCGTGGATCAAGGGATCTGTGGCTTTCCCTCGAGGCTTTCCCAAGAGGCTTTCCCACGAGGCTTTCCCACAGGGCTGTCCCACGTGCCACCGTGCTGTGAGTCGATCCTCGGCTTGAAAGTCGAGGCAGTGCAGGGGAAACAGGTTTCCCTGGAATGGACTGAGATATCTGGGGGACTCTGGGAATGGTGGCACGACCCTGGAGTTCCTCTTGACTTTCCTGTGGAGAGCGCCTCCTCTTGAGATGCGACGGGAACGCCGGGAATTCTTTCCCGACCACGCAGGGAAAGAATCCCTCCTCTCGAGCTAGGAGACGGAAACGGGGCCCCTCTGCATGTGGGCGGGACTCTCATGCTTCCTCTCAAGTGGAGCCGGGTTTGTCAGGGAACTGTTTGAGTTGCAGCAACGGTGTGAAGGACCCTTTGGAAGTTCCAGAGGTTAGGTGTGATTAGCCTCGAGACACGAAAGCGGAAATGGGCCTCATCTCGACTGGAAGGGAGAACCTCCTGGATTTTCTCGAGTTGCGGCAGGTGCTCTCGACTTATGACGGGGACCCCTGGGACCCGCTCTGGTGGCCTCAGGAAAGGCCAGTCCCCATGCGAGTTGCTCGGGGCCTCTCGGGATTCCTCTCCCATCGATGCCAGGGCCTAAGACCTTGTGTGAAGACGGTGCCAGAACCTAAGGATTCCTGTCCAGTGCTGACATTGATCTTGGGGTACTTCTGGAGTCTCCCCAGGGGAGTCAGGCCTCGTCTCGTGTGGGGGCATGCACCTGCGCTTTCCCCCGAGCTGTAGCTGCAGTGTCGTGCTTCCCTTCGCGTGGATCAAGGGATCTGTGCCTTCCCCTCGAGGCTTTCCCACGAGGCTTTCCCACAGGCCTGTCCCACGTGCCACCTTGGTGTCAGTCCATCCTCGGCTTGAACGTCGAGGCAGTGCAGGGAAAGTAGGTTTCCCTGGAATGGACTGAGACATCTGGGGGACTGTGGGAGTGGTGGCACGACCCTGGAGTTCCTCTCGCCTTTCCTGTGGAGAGCGCCTCCTCTTGAGATGCGAAAGGAACGCCGGGGAATTCTTTCCCATCACGCAGGGACAGGATCCTTTATCTCGAGCAAGAGTAGGAAACGGGGCTCCTTTGGATGTGGGCAGAACTCTCGTGCTTCCTCTCGAGTGGAGACGGGTATGTCGGGGAACTTCTTGAGTTGCAGCAAGGGTGTGAAGGACCCTTTGGAAGTTCCAGAGGTTAGGTGTGATTAGCCTCGAGACGCCTCAGCAGAAATGGGTCTCATGTCGACTGGAGGGGAGAACCTCCTGGATTTTCTCGAGTTGCGGCAAGTGCTCTCGACTTACGACGGGGACCTCAGGGACCCGCTCTTGTGGCCTCAGGAAAGGCCAGTCCCCATGCGAGTTGCTCAGGGGCCTCTCGGGATTCCTCTAGAGACGATGCCGGGGCCTAAGACCTTTTGTGGAGTCGGTGTCGGAAACGGAGGATTCCTCTCCAGTGCTGACATGGATCTTGGGGTACTTCTGGAGTCTCCCCAGGGGAGTCAGTCCTCGTCTCAAGAGGGGGCATGCACGTGTGCTTTCCTCCCACTCTAGCAGCAGTTTCACACTTGCCTTCACGTGAATCAAGGGATCAGGGGCTTTCCCTCGAGGCTTTCCCACGAGCCTTTCCCACGAGGCTTTCCCACAGGGCTGTCCCACGTGCCTCCGTGGTGTGAGTCGATCCTCGGCTTGAAAGTCGAGGCAGTGCAGGGAAAACAGATTTCCCTGTAATGGACTGAGTCATATGGGGGACTCTGGGAATGGTGGCACGACCCTGGAGTTCCTCTCGCTTTCCTGTGGAGAGCGCCTCCTCTTGAGATGCGACGGGAACGCCAGGAATTCTTTCCCGACCACGCAGGGGAAGGATCCCTCCTCTCGAGCTAGGAGGCAGAAACGGGGCTCCTCTGGATGTGGGCGGGACTCTCCTGCTTCCTCTCGAGTGGAGACGGGTATGTCGGGGAACTTCTTGAGTTGCAGAAAGGGTGTGAAGGACCCTTGGAAAGTTCCAGAGGTTAGGTGTGATTAGCCTCGATAGGCCTCAGCGGAAACGGGCCTCATCTCTCCTGGAGGGGGAGAACCTCCTGGATTTTCTCGAGTTTCAGCAGGTGCTCTCGACTTTCGACGGGGACCTCAGGGACCCGCTCTGGTGGCCTCAGGAAAGGCCAGTCCCCATGCGAGTTGCTCGGGGGCCTCTCAGGATTCCTCTCCCTTCGATGCCGGGGCCTAAGACCTTGTGTGCAGTCGGTGCCAGAACCTGAGGATTCCTCTGCAGTGATGACATGGATCTTGGGGTACTTCTGGAGTCTCCCCAGGGGAGCCAGTCCTCGTCTCGAGTGGGGGCATGCACGTGCGCTTTCCACCCGAGCTGTAGCAGCAGTATCACGCTTCCCGTAGCGTGGATCAGGGGATCTGTGTCTTTCCATCTAGGCTTTCCCACGAAGCTTTTCCACGAGGCTTTCCCACAGTGCTGTCCCACGTGCCACCTAGGTGTGTGTCGATCCTCGGCTTGAAAGTCGAGGCAGTGCTGGGAAAACAGATTTCCCTTTAATGGACTGAGTCATCAGTGGAACTCTGGCAATGGTGGCACGACCCTGGAGTTCCTCTCGCCTTTCCTGTGGAGAGCGCCTCGTCTTGGGATGCGACGGGAATGACGGAAATTCTTTTTCCGACCTCGCAGGGACAGGATCCCTCCTCTTGAGCTATGAGGCGCAAACGGGGCACCTCTGGATATGGCGGGGACTCTAGTGCTTCCTCTCGAGTGGAGACGGGTATGTCGGGGAAATTCTTGAGGTGCAGCAAGGGTGTGAAGGACCCTTTGGAATTTCCAGATGATAGGTGTGGATTTGCCTGGAGATGCCTGAGCGGAAATGGGCCTCACCTCGCCTGGAGGGGAAAACCTCCTGGATTTTCTCGAGTTGCGGCAGGCGCTCTCGACTTACGACGGGGACCTCAGGGACCCGCTCTGGTGGCCTCAGGAAAGGCCAGTCCACATGCGAGTTGCTTTGGGGCCTCTCGGGATTCCTCTCTCGTCGATGCCAGGGCCTAAGATCTTGTATGGAGTCCGGTGCCGGAACCTGAGCATTCCTCTCCAGTGCAGACATGGATCCTGGGGTACTTCTGCAGTCTCCCCAGGGGAGTCAGTCCTCGTCTCGAGCGGGGGCATGCACGTGCGCTTTCCTCCTGAGCTGAAGCAGCAGTGTCACGCTTCCCTATGCTTGGATCAAGGGATCTGTGCCTTTCCCTCGAGGCTTTCCCACGAGGCTTTCCCACGAGGCTTTTCCACGAGGCTTTCCCATGAGGCTTTCCCACAGGGCTGTCCCACGTGCCACCGTGGTGTGAGTCGATCCTCGGCTTGAAAGTCGAGGCAGTGAAGGGAAAACAGGTTTCCCTGGAATGGACTGAGAGATCCAGGGGGACTCTGGGAATGGTGGCACGACCCTGGAGTTCCTCTCACCTTTCCTGTGGGAGCGCGACTCCTCTTGAGATGTGACGGGAACACCGGGAATTCTATCCCGACCACGCAGGGAAAGGATCCCTGCTCTCGAGCTAGAAGGCGGAAACGGGGCCTCCTCTGGATGTAGGCGGGACTCTCGTGCTTCCTCTCGAGTGGAGACGGGTATGTCGGGGAACTTCTTGAGTTGCAGTAAGGGTGTGAAGGACCCTTTGGAAGTTCCAGAGGTAAGGTGTGATTAGCCTCGAGATACCTCAGCGGAAATGGGACTCAGCTCACCTGGAGGGGAGAACCTCCTGGTTTTTCTCGAGTTGCGGGCAGGTGCTCTCGACTTACGACGGGGACCTCAGGGACCCGCTGTGGTGGCCTCAGGAAAGGCCAGTCCCCATGGCGAGTTGCTCTGGGGCTCTCGGGATTCCTCTCACGTCGATGCACGGGCCTAAGACCTTGTGTGGAGTTGGTGCGGAACCTGAGGATTCCTCTCCAGTGCAGACATGGATCCTGGGGTTACTTCTGGAGTCTCCCCAGGGGAGTCAGTCCTCGTCTCGAGCGGGGGGCATGCACGTGCGCTTTCCTCCCGAGCTGTAGCAGCAGTGTCACGCTTCCCTTCGCGTGGATCAAGAGATCTGTGGCTTTCCCTTGAGGCTTTCCCAGAGGCTTTCCCACGAGGCTTTCTCACAGGGCTGTACCACGATGCCACCGTGGTGTGAGTCGATCCTCGCGATGAAAGTCGAGGCAGTGCAGGGAACACAGGTTTCCCGGAATGGACTGAGACATCTGGGGGACTCTGGGAATGGTGGCACGACCCTGGAGTTCCTCTCGCTTTCCTGTGGAGAGCGTCTCCTCTTGTGATGCGACGGGAACGCCGGGAATTCTTCCCCGAACACGCAGAGAAAGGATCCCTCCTCTCGAGCTAGGAGGCAGAAACGGGTCTCTTCTGGATGTGGGCGGGACTCTCGTGCTTCCTCTCGAGTGGAGACGGGTAAGTCGGGGGAACTTCTTGAGTTGCAGCAAGATTGTGAAGCACCCTTTGGAATTTCCAGAGGTTAGGTGTGATTAGCCTCGAGACACCTCAGCGGAAATGGGCCTCATCTCGCCTGGAGGGACGAACCTCCTGGATTTTCTCGAGTTGCGGCAGGTGCTCTCGACTTCAGACGGGGACCTCAGGGACCCGCTCTCGTGGCCTCAGGAAAGGCCAGTCCCCATGCCAGTTGCTCGCGAGCCTCTCGGGATTCCTCTCCCGTCGATGCTGGTGCCTAAGACCTTGTGGGAGTCGGTGCCCGCACCTGAGGATTCCTCTCCAGTGCTGACACGGATCTTGGGGGTACTTCTGGAGTCTCCCCTGGGAGTCAGTCCTCGTCTCGAGTGGGGCAGGGACGTGCGATTTCCTCCCGAGCTGTAGCAGCAGTGTCATGCTTCCCTTCGCGTGGATCAAGGGCATCAAAGGCTTTCCACTCTTTCCACGGGCTTTCCCACAGGCTGTCCACGTGCCACCGTGGTGTGAGTCGATCCTCGGCTTGAAAGTCGAGGCAGTGCAGGGAAAACAGGTTTCCTGGAATGGACAGACATCTGGGGACTCTGGAAATGGTGGCCGACCTGGAGTTCCTCTCGCCTTTCCTATGGAGAGAGCCTCCTCTTGACATGCGACGGGAACGCCGGGAATTCTTTCCCGACCAAGCAGGGAAAGGATCCCTCCTCTCGAGCTATGAGGCGGAAACGGTGCTCCTCTGGATGTGGGCAGAACTCTCGTGCTTCCTCTCGAGTCGAGACGGTATGTCGGGGAACTTCTTGAGTTGCAGCAATGTGTGAATGACCATTTGGAAGTTCCAGATATTAGAAGTGATTAGACTCCAGACGCCTCAGCGGAAATGGGCCTCATCTCGCCTGGATGGAGAACCTCCTGGATTTTCTCGAGTTGTGGCAGGTGCTCTCGACTTACGATGGGGACCTCAGGGACCCGTTCTGGTGGCCTCAGGAAAGGCCAGTCCCCATGTGAGTAGCTTGGGGCCTCTCGGGATTCCTCTCCCGTTGATGCCGGAGCCTAAGTTCTTGTGGGGAGTCGGTGCTGTAACCTGAGGATTCCTCTCCAGTGCTGACATAGATCTTTGGGTACTTCTGGAGTCTCCCCAGGGCAGTCAGTCCTCTACTCGAGTGGGGCATGCACGTGCGCTTTCCTCCCGAGCTGTAGCAGCAGTGTCACGCTTCCTTCGCGTGGATCAACGGATCTGTGGCTTTCCCTCGACGCTTTCCCAAGAGGCTTTTCCACGAGGCTTTCCACAGGCTGTCCCACGTGCCACCGTGGTGTGAGTCGATCCTCGGCTTGAAAGTCGACGCAGTGCAGGGAAAACAGGTTTCTCTGGAATGGACTGAGACATCTGGGGGACTCTGGGAATGGTGGCAAGACCCTGGAGTTCCTCTCGCCTTTCCTGGAGAGCGCCTCC
>NW_017218464.1:0-11903 GCF_001704415.2 Capra hircus | reverse complement strand
CTCCAGTACTGGCGCGAGCTGCTCGCCGGGGCTCGCCTTGCCCAGACTTGCCTTGCTTTAGGCTCCCTCCCAGGAAGGAGCTGTCTGAGCGAGCCTGGGAGACGCCACTGGTGCCTTCCTTGCTCAGCTCCAATCCTGCCTTGCCTTTGCACATAGGTGCCAGGCGTGGTTGGGAGGGCTTAGGGGGTGGTGGTTGCACACTGCCAAGGGCTTCAGCAGTGAGAGCTCTGTCAGAGGGAAGGAAGGGCAACTGCAGGGCTCCTCCAGCGGTTTCTAGGCCGCCTAAATCAGCGCCGCACCGAGAGCAACCAGGCTCCCAGGGCCCCTGGCTGGGGTTTTCAGCCCCGCACACACGGAGGCTGATTCCTTGGGTGCCCAGAAAGTGTATGACAGACGTAGGTTCCCTAGCACTCTCCTCCCCAGCAAGACATGTGCAGGTGTTGGGGCCTGATCCTGCGTGTCTGGGTTCCTGCCCACAGCCCAAACTCAGGGGGAAGCAGCCCCTGAGGCAAGACCTGCTGGAGGAGCCCTGCGCCCCCGCCTGATAGGCGAGTGCACAGCCAGCAGGGAAGCGAGCCTCCTCGGGGAAGAGGAGGCAGCCCAGCCCCGTCAAGTTGAAAGCCCTGCTTGCACGGAGCTAAGTGGCGCCTCCAGTACGGCAGAGCTCTAGCT
This sequence comes from Capra hircus, assembly GCF_001704415.2. Taxonomy (NCBI): domain Eukaryota; kingdom Metazoa; phylum Chordata; class Mammalia; order Artiodactyla; family Bovidae; genus Capra; species Capra hircus. The sequence goes on along the minus strand of NW_017218464.1, from coordinate 11,231 downwards.
CTGCTCAGAGCCCCGATCTGGCAGAGTTCCTGGCGCGAGGCTGCTCTGCCGGGGGCTAGCCTTGCCAGACTTGCCTTGCTTTTAGGCTGCCTCTCCAGGAAGGAGCAGGCAGCAGGAGCCTGGGAGTCGCCACTGGCGCCTTTCTTGCCTCAGCTCCAATCCTGCCTTGCCTTTGCACTTAGGTCCCAGTCCTCCTTAAGGAGAGCTTAGGGGCTGGTGGGTTGCACACTGCCAAGGGCTCCAGCAGTGAGAATTCTGTCAGAGGGAAGGGAAGGGCAACTGCAGGGCTCCTCCAGCGGTTGCTTGGCCGCCCAGATTCAGCGCCACACGGAGAGCACCAGGCTCCCAGGTCCCCTGGCTGGGTTTTCAGCCCCGCACACACGGAGGCTGATTCCTTGGGTGCCCAGAAAGTGTATGACAGACGTAGGTTCCCTAGCACTCTCCTCCCCAGCAGAGACATGTGCAGGTGTTTGGGGCCTGATCCTGCGTGTCTGGGTTCCTGCCCACAGCCCCAACTCAGGGGAAGCAGCCCCTGAGGCAAGACCTGCTGGAGGAGCCCTGCGCCCCCGCCTGATAGGCGAGTGCACAGCCAGCAGGGAAGCGAGCCTCCTCGGGGAAGAGGAGGCAGCAAGTCCCCGTCAAGCTGAAATCCCTGCTTACACGAAGCTAAGTGCGACTCCAGTACGGCAGATCTCTAGCTCTGTTCAGAGGCCCGATCTGGCAGAGTTCCTGGCACCAAGATGCTCTGCCATAGGCGAGCCTTGCGCAGACTTGCCTTGCTTTAAGGCTCCCTCCCAGGAAGGAGCAGGCTGTGTGAGGCTCGGAAACGCCACTGGCGCCTTCCTGGCTTCAGCTCTACCCCTGCCTTGCCTTTGCACTTAGGTCCCAAGCGTCCTTGAGGAGGGCTTAGGGGCTGGTGGGTTGCACACTGCCAAGGGCTCCAGCAGTGAAAGCTCTGTCAGAGGGAAGCGAAGGGCAACAGCAGGGCTCCTTCAGCGGTTCCTTGGCCGCCCAGACAAAGCTCCGCACGGAGAGCACCAGGTTCCAAGGGCCCCTGGCTGGGTTTTGCATCCCCACACTCCCAGAGGCTGACTCCGTGGTGCCTAGAAAGTGTGTGAGAGACGTAGGTTCCCTAGCACTCTCCTCCCCAGCAGAGACATGTGCAGGTGGTTGGGGCCTTATCCTGCGTGTCTGGGTTCCCGCCCACAGCCCTCAACTCAGGGGAAGCAGCCCCTGAGGCAAGACCTGCTGGAGGAGCCCTGCGCGCCCGCCTGATAGGCGAGAGCACAGCCAGCAGTGTAGCGAGCCTCCTCGGGAGAAGAGGAGGCAGCCGAGCCCAGTCAAGAGGAAAGCCCTGCTTGCACGGAGCTAAGTGGGCCTCCAGTACGGCAGAGCTCTAGCTCTGCTCAGAGCCCCGATCTGGCAGAGTTTCTGGCGCGAGGCTGCTCTGGCCGGGGGCTCGCCTTGCCCAGACTTGCCTTGCTTTTAGGCTCCCTCCCCAGGAAGGAGCTGTCTGAGCGAGCCTGGGAGACGCCACTGGTGCCTTCCTTGCCTCAGCTCCAATCCTGCCTTGCCTTTGCACATAGGTGCCAGGCGTCGTTGGGAGGGCTTAGGGGGTGGTGGGTTGCACACTGCCAAGGGCTTCAGCAGTGAGAGCTCTGTCAGAGGGAAGGGAAGGGCAACTGCAGGGCTCCTCCAGCGGTTTCTAGCCGCCTAGAATCAGCGCCGCACCGAGAGCACCAGGCTCCCAGGGCCCCTGGCTGGGGTTTTCAGCCCCGCACACACGGAGGCTGATTCCTTGGGTGCCCAGAAAGTGTATGACAGACGTAGGTTCCCTAGCACTCTCCTCCCCAGCAGAGACATGTGCAGGTGTTTGGGGCCTGATCCTGCGTGTCTGGGTTCCTGCCCACAGCCCCAACTCAGGGGAAGCAGCCCCTGAGGCAAGACCTGCTGGAGGAGCCCTGCGCCCCCGCCTGATAGGCGAGTGCACAGCCAGCAGGGAAGCGAGCCTCCTCGGGGGAAGAGGAGGCAGCCCAGCCCCGTCAAGTTGAAAGCCCTGCTTGCACGGAGCTAAGTGCGCCTCCAGTACGGCAGAGCTCTAGCTCTGCTCAGAGCCCCGATCTGGCAGAGTTCCTGGCGCGAGGCTGCTCTGCCGGGGGCTAGCCTTGCCCAGACTTGCCTTGCTTTTAGGCTGCCTCTCCAGGAAGGAGCAGGCAGCAGGAGCCTGGGAGTCGCCACTGGCGCCTTTCTTGCCTCAGCTCCAATCCTGCCTTGCCTTTGCACTTAGGTCCCAGTCCTCCTTAAGGAGAGCTTAGGGGCTGGTGGGTTGCACACTGCCAAGGGCTCCAGCAGTGAGAATTCTGTCAGAGGGAAGGGAAGGGCAACTGCAGGGCTCCTCCAGCGGTTGCTTGGCCGCCCAGATTCAGCGCCACACGGAGAGCACCAGGCTCCCAGGGCCCCTGGCTGGGGTTTTCAGCCCCGCACACACGGAGGCTGATTCCTTGGGTGCCCAGAAAGTGTATGACAGACGTAGGTTCCCTAGCACTCTCCTCCCAGCAGAGACATGTGCAGGTGTTTGGGGCCTGATCCTGCGTGTCTGGGTTCCTGCCCACAGCCCCAACTCAGGGGAAGCAGCCCCTGAGGCAAGACCTGCTGGAGGAGCCCTGCGCCCCCGCCTGATAGGCGAGTGCACAGCCAGCAGGGAAGCGAGCCTCCTCGGGGGAAGAGGAGGCAGCAAGTCCCCGTCAAGCTGAAATCCCTGCTTACACGAAGCTAAGTGCGACTCCAGTACGGCAGATCTCTAGCTCTGTTCAGAGGCCCGATCTGGCAGAGTTCCTGGCACCAAGATGCTCTGCCATAGGCGAGCCTTGCGCAGACTTGCCTTGCTTTAAGGCTCCCTCCCCAGGAAGGAGCAGGCTGTGTGAGGCTCGGAAACGCCACTGGCGCCTTCCTGGCTTCAGCTCTACCCCTGCCTTGCCTTTGCACTTAGGTCCCAAGCGTCCTTGAGGAGGGCTTAGGGGCTGGTGGGTTGCACACTGCCAAGGGCTCCAGCAGTGAAAGCTCTGTCAGAGGGAAGCGAAGGGCAACAGCAGGGCTCCTTCAGCGGTTCCTTGGCCGCCCAGACAAAGCTCCGCACGGAGAGCACCAGGTTCCAAGGGCCCCTGGCTGGGTTTTGCATCCCCACACTCCCAGAGGCTGACTCCGTGGGTGCCTAGAAAGTGTGTGAGAGACGTAGGTTCCCTAGCACTCTCCTCCCCAGCAGAGACATGTGCAGGTGGTTGGGGCCTTATCCTGCGTGTCTGGGTTCCCGCCCACAGCCTCAACTCAGGGGAAGCAGCCCCTGAGGCAAGACCTGCTGGAGGAGCCCTGCGCGCCCGCCTGATAGGCGAGAGCACAGCCAGCAGTGTAGCGAGCCTCCTCGGGAGAAGAGGAGGCAGCCCGAGCCCAGTCAAGAGGAAAGCCCCTGCTTGCACGGAGCTAAGTGGGCCTCCAGTACGGCAGAGCTCTAGCTCTGCTCAGAGCCCCGATCTGGCAGAGTTTCTGGGCGCGAGGCTGCTCGGCCGGGGCTCGCCTTGCCCAGACTTGCCTTGCTTTTAGGCTCCCTCCCCAGGAAGGAGCTGTCTGAGCGAGCCTGGGAGACGCCACTGGTGCCTTCCTTGCCTCAGCTCCAATCCTGCCTTGCCTTTGCACATAGGTGCCAGGCGTGGTTGGGGAGGGCTTAGGGGGTGGTGGGTTGCACACTGCCAAGGGCTTCAGCAGTGAGAGCTCTGTCAGAGGGAAGGGAAGGGCAACTGCAGGGCTCCTCCAGCGGTTTTCTAGGCCGCCTAGAATCAGCGCCGCACCGAGAGCACCAGGCTCCCAGGGCCCCTGGCTGGGGTTTTCAGCCCCGCACACACGGAGGCTGATTCCTTGGGTGCCCAGAAAGTGTATGACAGACGTAGGTTCCCTAGCACTCTCCTCCCCCAGCAGAGACATGTGCAGGTGTTTGGGGCCTGATCCTGCGTGTCTGGGTTCCTGCCCACAGCCCCAACTCAGGGGAAGCAGCCCCTGAGGCAAGACCTGCTGGAGGAGCCCTGCGCCCGCCGCCTGATAGGCGAGTGCACAGCCAGCAGGGAAGCGAGCCTCCTCGGGGGAAGAGGAGGCCAGCCCAGCCCCGTCAAGTTGAAAGCCCTGCTTGCACGGAGCTAAGTGCGCCTCCAGTACGGCAGAGCTCTAGCTCTGCTCAGAGCCCCGATCTGGCAGAGTTCCTGGCGCGAGGCTGCTCTGCCGGGGGCTAGCCTTGCCCAGACTTGCCTTGCTTTTAGGCTGCCTCTCCAGGAAGGAGCAGGCAGCAGGAGCCTGGGAGTCGCCACTGGCGCCTTTCTTGCCTCAGCTCCAATCCTGCCTTGCCTTTGCACTTAGGTCCCAGTCCTCCTTAAGGAGAGCTTAGGGCTGGTGGGTTGCACACTGCCAAGGGCTCCAGCAGTGAGAATTCTGTCAGAGGGAAGGGAAGGGCAACTGCAGGGCTCCTCCAGCGGTTGCTTGGCCGCCCAGATTCAGCGCCACACGGAGAGCACCAGGCTCCCAGGTCCCCTGGCCTGGGGTTTTCAGCCCCGCACACACGGAGGCTGATTCCTTGGGTGCCCAGAAAGTGTATGACAGACGTAGGTTCCCTAGCACTCTCCTCCCCAGCAGAGACATGTGGCAGGTGTTTGGGGCCTGATCCTGCGTGTCTGGGTTCCTGCCCACAGCCCCAACTCAGGGGAAGCAGCCCCTGAGGCAAGACCTGCTGGAGGAGCCCTGCGCCCCCGCCTGATAGGCGAGTGCACAGCCAGCAGGGAAGCGAGCCTCCTCGGGGGAAGAGGAGGCAGCAAGTCCCCGTCAAGCTGAAATCCCTGCTTACACGAAGCTAAGTGCGACTCCAGTACGGCAGATCTCTAGCTCTGTTCAGAGGCCCGATCTGGCAGAGTTCCTGGCACCAAGATGCTCTGCCATAGGCGAGCCTTGCGCAGACTTGCCTTGCTTTAAGGCTCCCTCCCCAGGAAGGAGCAGGCTGTGTGAGGCTCGGAAACGCCACTGGCGCCTTCCTGGCTTCAGCTCTACCCCTGCCTTGCCTTTGCACTTAGGTCCCAAGCGTCCTTGAGGAGGGCTTAGGGGCTGGTGGGTTGCACACTGCCAAGGGCTCCAGCAGTGAAAGCTCTGTCAGAGGGAAGCGAAGGGCAACAGCAGGGCTCCTTCAGCGGTTCCTTGGCCGCCCAGACAAAGCTCCGCACGGAGAGCACCAGGTTCCAAGGGCCCCTGGCTGGGTTTTGCATCCCCACACTCCCAGAGGCTGACTCCGTGGGTGCCTAGAAAGTGTGTGAGAGACGTAGGTTCCCTAGCACTCTCCTCCCCAGCAGAGACATGTGCAGGTGGTTGGGGCCTTATCCTGCGTGTCTGGGTTCCCGCCCACAGCCTCAACTCAGGGGAAGCAGCCCCTGAGGCAAGACCTGCTGGAGGAGCCCTGCGCGCCCGCCTGATAGGCGAGAGCACAGCCAGCAGTGTAGCGAGCCTCCTCGGGAGAAGAGGAGGCAGCCGAGCCCAGTCAAGAGGAAAGCCCTGCTTGCACGGAGCTAAGTGGGCCTCCAGTACGGCAGAGCTCTAGCTCTGCTCAGAGCCCCGATCTGGCAGAGTTTCTGGCGCGAGGCTGCTCGGCCGGGGGCTCGCCTTGCCCAGACTTGCCTTGCTTTTAGGCTCCCTCCCCAGGAAGGAGCTGTCTGAGCGAGCCTGGGAGACGCCACTGGTGCCTTCCTTGCCTCAGCTCCAATCCTGCCTTGCCTTTGCACATAGGTGCCAGGCGTCGTTGGGGAGGGCTTAGGGGGTGGTGGGTTGCACACTGCCAAGGGCTTCAGCAGTGAGAGCTCTGTCAGAGGGAAGGGAAGGGCAACTGCAGGGCTCCTCCAGCGGTTTCTAGGCCGCCTAGAATCAGCGCCGCACCGAGAGCACCAGGCTCCCAGGGCCCCTGGCTGGGGTTTTCAGCCCCGCACACACGGAGGCTGATTCCTTGGGTGCCCAGAAAGTGTATGACAGACGTAGGTTCCCTAGCACTCTCCTCCCCAGCAGAGACATGTGCAGGTGGTTGGGGCCTGATCCTGCGTGTCTGGGTTCCTGCCCACAGCCCCAACTCAGGGGAAGCAGCCCCTGAGGCAAGACCTGCTGGAGGAGCCCTGCGCCCCCGCCTGATAGGCGAGTGCACAGCCAGCAGGGAAGCGAGCCTCCTCGGGGGAAGAGGAGGCAGCCCAGCCCCGTCAAGTTGAAAGCCCTGCTTGCACGGAGCTAAGTGCGCCTCCAGTACGGCAGAGCTCTAGCTCTGCTCAGAGCCCCGATCTGGCAGAGTTCCTGGCGCGAGGCTGCTCTGCCGGGGGCTAGCCTTGCCCAGACTTGCCTTGCTTTTAGGCTGCCTCTCCAGGAAGGAGCAGGCAGCAGGAGCCTGGGAGTCGCCACTGGCGCCTTTCTTGCCTCAGCTCCAATCCTGCCTTGCCTTTGCACTTAGGTCCCAGTCCTCCTTAAGGAGAGCTTAGGGGCTGGTGGGTTGCACACTGCCAAGGGCTCCAGCAGTGAGAATTCTGTCAGAGGGAAGGGAAGGGCAACTGCAGGGCTCCTCCAGCGGTTGCTTGGCCGCCCAGATTCAGCGCCACACGGAGAGCACCAGGCTCCCAGGGTCCCCTGGCTGGGGTTTTCAGCCCCGCACACACGGAGGCTGATTCCTTGGGTGCCCAGAAAGTGTATGACAGACGTAGGTTCCCTAGCACTCTCCTCCCCAGCAGAGACATGTGCAGGTGTTTGGGGCCTGATCCTGCGTGTCTGGGTTCCTGCCCACAGCCCCAACTCAGGGGAAGCAGCCCCTGAGGCAAGACCTGCTGGAGGAGCCCTGCGCCCCCGCCTGATAGGCGAGTGCACAGCCAGCAGGGAAGCGAGCCTCCTCGGGGAAGAGGAGGCAGCAAGTCCCCGTCAAGCTGAAATCCCTGCTTACACGAAGCTAAGTGCGACTCCAGTACGGCAGATCTCTAGCTCTGTTCAGAGGCCCGATCTGGCAGAGTTCCTGGCACCAAGATGCTCTGCCATAGGCGAGCCTTGCGCAGACTTGCCTTGCTTTAAGGCTCCCTCCCCAGGAAGGAGCAGGCTGTGTGAGGCTCGGAAACGCCACTGGCGCCTTCCTGGCTTCAGCTCTACCCCTGCCTTGCCTTTGCACTTAGGTCCCAAGCGTCCTTGAGGAGGGCTTAGGGGCTGGTGGGTTGCACACTGCCAAGGGCTCCAGCAGTGAAAGCTCTGTCAGAGGGAAGCGAAGGGCAACAGCAGGGCTCCTTCAGCGGTTCCTTGGCCGCCCAGACAAAGCTCCGCACGGAGAGCACCAGGTTCCAAGGGCCCCTGGCTGGGTTTTGCATCCCCACACTCCCAGAGGCTGACTCCGTGGGTGCCTAGAAAGTGTGTGAGAGACGTAGGTTCCCTAGCACTCTCCTCCCCAGCAGAGACATGTGCAGGTGGTTGGGGCCTTATCCTGCGTGTCTGGGTTCCCGCCCACAGCCTCAACTCAGGGGAAGCAGCCCCTGAGGCAAGACCTGCTGGAGGAGCCCTGCGCGCCCCGCCTGATAGGCGAGATGCACAGCCAGCAGGTGTAAGCGAGCCTCCTCGGGAGAAGAGGAGGCAGCCCAGCCCCGTCAAGTAGAAAGCCCTGCTTGCACGGAGCTAAGTGCGCCTCCAGTACGGCAGAGCTCTAGCTCTGCTCAGAGCCCCGATCTGGCAGAGTTCCTGGCGCGAGGCTGCTCTGCCGGGGGCTAGCCTTGCCCAGACTTGCCTTGCTTTTAGGCTGCCTCTCCAGGAAGGAGGCAGGCAGCAGGAGCCTGGGGAGTCGCCACTGGCGCCTTTCTTGCCTCAGCTCCAATCCTGCCTTGCCTTTGCACTTAGGTCCCAGTCCTCCTTAAGGAGAGCTTAGGGGCTGGTGGGTTGCACACTGCCAAGGGCTCCAGCAGTGAGAATTCTGTCAGAGGGAAGGGAAGGGCAACTGCAGGGCTCCTCCAGCGGTTACTTGGCCGCCCAGATTCAGCGCCACACGGAGAGCACCAGGCTCCAGGGCCCCTGGCTGGGGTTTTCAGCCCCGCACACACGGAGGCTGATTCCTTGGGTGCCCAGAAAGTGTATGACAGACGTAGGTTCCCTAGCACTCTCCTCCCCAGCAGAGACATGTGCAGGTGTTTGGGGCCTGATCCTGCGTGTCTGGGTTCCTGCCCACAGCCCCAACTCAGGGGAAGCAGCCCCTGAGGCAAGACCTGCTGGAGGAGCCCTGCGCCCCGCCTGATAGGCGAGTGCACAGCCAGCAGGGAAGCGAGCCTCCTCGGGGGAAGAGGAGGCAGCAAGTCCCCGTCAAGCTGAAATCCCTGCTTACACGAAGCTAAGTGCGACTCCAGTACGGCAGATCTCTAGCTCTGTTCAGAGGCCCGATCTGGCAGAGTTCCTGGCACCAAGATGCTCTGCCATAGGCGAGCCTTGCGCAGACTTGCCTTGCTTTAAGGCTCCCTCCCCAGGAAGGAGCAGGCTGTGTGAGGCTCCGGAAACGCCACTGGCGCCTTCCTGGCTTCAGCTCTACCCCTGCCTTGCCTTTGCACTTAGGTCCCAAGCGTCCTTGAGGAGGGCTTAGGGGCTGGTGGGTTGCACACTGCCAAGGGCTCCAGCAGTGAAAGCTCTGTCAGAGGGAAGCGAAGGCAACAGCAGGGCTCCTTCAGCGGTTCCTTGGCCGCCCAGACAAAGCTCCGCCACGGAGAGCACCAGGTTCCAAGGGCCCCTGGCTGGGTTTTGCATCCCCACACTCCCAGAGGCTGACTCCGTGGGTGCCTAGAAAGTGTGTGAGAGACGTAGGTTCCCTAGCACTCTCCTCCCCAGCAGAGACATGTGCAGGTGGTTGGGGCCTTATCCTGCGTGTCTGGGTTCCCGCCCACAGCCTCAACTCAGGGGAAGCAGCCCCTGAGGCAAGACCTGCTGGAGGAGCCCTGCGCGCCCGCCTGATAGGCCGAGAGCACAGCCAGCAGTGTAGCGAGCCTCCTCGGGAGAGAGGAGGCAGCCGAGCCCAGTCAAGAGGAAAGCCCTGCTTGCACGGAGCTAAGTGCGCCTCCAGTACGGCAGAGCTCTAGCTCTGCTTCAGAGCCCCGATCTGCGCAGAGTTCTCGCGCGCGAGGCTGCCTCGGGCGGGGGCTCGCCTTGCCCAGACTTGCCTTGCTTTTAGGCTCCCTCCCCAGGAAGGAGCTGTCTGAGCGAGCCTGGGAGACGCCACTGGTGCCTTCCTTGCCTCAGCTCCAATCCTGCCTTGCCTTTGCACATAGGTGCCAGGCGTCGTTGGGGAGGGCTTAGGGGTGGTGGGTTGCACACTGCCAAGGGCTTCAGCAGTGAGAGCTCTGTCAGAGGGAAGGGAAGGGCAACTGCAGGGCTCCTCCAGCGGTTTCTAGGCCGCCTAGAATCAGCGCCGCACCGAGAGCACCAGGCTCCCAGGCCCCTGGCTGGGCGTTTTCAGCCCCGCACACACGGAGGCTGATTCCTTGGGGCCAGAAAGTGTATGACAGACGTAGGTTCCCTAGCACTCTCCTCCCCAGCAGAGACATGTGCAGGTGTTTGGGGCCTGATCGCTGCGTGTCTGGGTTCCTGCCCACAGCCCCAACTCAGGGAAGCAGCCCCTGAGGCAAGACCTGCTGGAGGAGCCCTGCGCCCCGCCTGATAGGCGACAGGTGCACAGCCAGCAGGGAAGCGAGCCTCCTCGGGGATAGAGGAGGCAGCCCAGCCCCGTCAAGTTGAAAGCCCTGCTTGCACGGAGCTAAGTGCGCCTCCAGTACGGCAGAGCTCTAGCTCTGCCTCAGAGCCCGATCTGGCCTGAGTTCTCTTGGCGCGAGGCTGCTCTGCCGGGGCTAGCCTTGCCAGACTTGCCTTGCTTTTAGGCTGCCTCTCCGGAAGGAGCAGGCAGCAGGAGCCTGGGAGTCGCCACTGGCGCCTTTCTTGCCTCAGCTCCAATCCTGCCTTGCCTTGCACTTAGGTCCCAGTCCTCCTTAAGGAGAGCTTAGGGGCTGGTGGGTTGCACACTGCCAAGGGCTCCAGCAGTGAGAATTCTGTCAGAGGGAAGGGAAGGGCAACTGCAGGGCTCCTCCAGCGGTTGCTTGGGCCGCCCAGATTCAGCGCCACACGGAGAGCACCAGGCTCCCAGGGCCCCTGGCTGGGGTTTTCAGCCCCGCACACACGGAGGCTGATTCCTTGGGTGCCAGAAAGTGTATGACAGACGTAGGTTCCCTAGCACTCTCCCCCAGCAGAGACATGTGCAGGTGTTTGGGGCCTGATCCTGCGTGTCTGGGTTCCTGCCCACAGCCCAACTCAGGGGAAGCAGCCCCTGAGGCAAGACCTGCTGGAGGAGCCCTGCGCCCCCGCCTGATAGGCGAGTGCACAGCCAGCAGGGAAGCGAGCCTCCTCGGGGAAGAGGAGGCAGCAAGTCCCCGTCAAGCTGAAATCCCTGCTTACACGAAGCTAAGTGCGACTCCAGTACGGCAGATCTCTAGCTCTGTTCAGAGGCCCGATCTGGCAGAGTTCCTGGCACCAAGATGCTCTGCATAGGCGAGCCTTGCGCAGACTTGCCTTGCTTTAAGGCTCCCTCCCCAGGAAGGAGCAGGCTGTGTGAGGCTCGGAAACGCCACTGGCGCCTTCCTGGCTTCAGCTCTACCCCTGCCTTGCCTTTGCACTTAGGTCCCAAGCGTCCTTGAGGAGGGCTTAGGGGCTGGTGGGTTGCACACTGCCAAGGGCTCCAGCAGTGAAAGCTCTGTCAGAGGAAGCGAAGGGCAACAGCAGGGCTCCTTCAGCGGTTTCCTTGGCCGCCCAGACAAAAGCTCCGCACGGAGAGCACCAGGTTCCAAGGGCCCTGGCTGGGTTTTGCATCCCACACTCCCAGAGGCTGACTCCGTGGGTGCCTAGAAAGTGTGTGAGAGACGTAGGTTCCCTAGCACTCTCCTCCCCAGCAGAGACATGTGCAGGTGGTTGGGGCCTTATCCTGCGTGTCTGGGTTCCCGCCCACAGCCTCAACTCAGGGAAGCAGCCCCTGAGGCAAGACCTGCTGGAGGAGCCCTGCGCGCCGCCTGATAGGCGAGAGCACAGCCAGCAGTGTAGCGAGCCTCCTCGGGAAGAGGAGGCAGCCGAGCCCAGTCAAGAGGAAAGCCCTGCTTGCACGGAGGCTAAGTGGGCCTCCAGTA